>NC_057808.1:316117578-316277018 GCF_018294505.1 Triticum aestivum | reverse complement strand
TGTTCTTTGGCCTTCCAGAAGCCGACGGGGTCATATATTTGTGAATTATTAGTTAGGTCATATATCTTTCGATTTTGTTATGAAAAACATCATATATAATTGTGTTGATCGGGTAGTTTTAAATGTGCAGTTGTTTCATCGCTGCGAGGTTTGGTGTTCGACGACCTCGCCGTGCGTTTGACGAGCTCTGCCCCTTCGTTCGTGGGTGAGCACAAATGACATGTCCTCCTCCCCCATTAATTATTTGATCTATTCCGATGAAACTTGATAGCTAGCTACATATGTGTCTTGAATCATCAGTATGCGTAACCAATATGTGTCTCCCGTTCGAAAGCGTCATAGTTATAAATATGCATGCATTTGCATATTTATAACCTTGATTCTTTCGAATTGTCCAACGCTATCCATGGACAGCCCGAGTATGTTTAGATTGGGTTCGTTTTCCCATATGCTTTGCTCCGGATCCGACGCATAAATTTCGTCAGTGCCTCCCCTGTTTTCTCCGGGTACACATCCTCTCTGTTTATTGCAGAGACGTGTATCAGGAGAACAGCGGGGAGGTGCTGCCGAAATTTTGCGTAGGATCCTGAGCATAGCATGGGAAAATGAACCCAATCTAAACATACTCGGGTGGGATTAGGACCTATCATTACGTATTAGAGTGTAGGTTGCATGGACGTAATAAAATTGACAAAGTAGATCAGCTGATGAATATATACATGGTGAATTATATATATATATATATATATATTTGTTGTGTGTCTAGTAGCTCTGAAAGTCAAGATGAGTGATCGTGCGTGGATGTACACCGGTCACACTGGTCAGAACAAATGGAGCACTGAATGGTTCACAAAAACCAAGGGGTTTGTGCGAGCCGCATTTGCAAATGGCCAGAGGAAAACCTGGTGCCCCTGTTTACGGTGCGACAATTGGGAAAAGAGGACAGAGGCTGAAATGGGCAAACACCTGCAGAAGAGTGGTTTTACGCCCGATTATACGGTGTGGACATTTCATGGTGATTCTGCCCAACGTGACCGAGCTGAGGTGGATCGTCGTCGCACCGACGAGCATGGTACCGGGATGGAAAACATGGTGCAAGACTTTGATGATGCTCAGGATTTGGACGAGGAGATGGAGGAATCTGCAAAGGCCTTCAATGAAATGTTGGAGTCTTCAAAACGTCCGCTCCATGAGCACACTGAGCTTTGTCAGTTGGATGCCATCTCACAAGTAATGGCTCTGAAGGTTCAGTTCAACTTGGGCAGAGAATGCTACGATGCAATGATGACAGTATTTGGACGCTTTCTACCCAAAGGCCATGTAATGCCTGCAAACCTGTACCAGTCGGACAAAATCCTCCGTGCACTGAAGATGCCCTATGATAAGATACATGCCTGTGAGAAAGGATGTGTCTTGTTTAGGCTTGACTATGCAGACTTGAACTATTGTCCCATTTGCAAGTCTTCCAGGTATGTTGTGGTAGACAACGGTATGGGTGAGAAGACACAGACCAAAATCCCCGTTAGTGTTCTTCGGTATATGCCAATCGTACCAAGACTTCAACGTCTTTTCATGGTCGAAGAGACGGCCAGACAGATGACATGGCACAAAACGGGCAAAAGAACCGAACTAGATGCAGATGGGAATCTGATGATTGTACACACATCGGATGGTGTTGCGTGGAAAAAGTTTGATGAATTACATGGTGACAAAGCGGCAGATCCGAGGCATCCTCGAGTCGGCATCAGCACGGATGGGTTCAGTGTGTTTGGTATGACGGCAGCCCAATACAGTTGTTGGCCCGTATTTGTCTTTCCACTCAATCTCCCCCCCGGACAGATTATGCAAAGAAAGAACATTTTCCTGACGTTGATAATTCCAGGGCCCAACTATCCGGAGAAAATTATGAATGTGTACATGCAACCGCTTAAGGACGAATTGCAAGAAGCCTGGGATAATGGGTTCAAGACATACGATGCCTATAGCAAACGTAACTTCATAATGCGTGTCTGGTACATGTACTCGACGCATGACTTGCCGGCGTATGCGCTATTCGTTGGCTGGTGTGTGCATGGAAGGTTCCCGTGCCCCACATGCAAGGGAGCTCTTGAGTTTTGTTGGCTTCAGGCCGGTCGCAAGTTTTCTTGCTTCGACATGCATAGACAGTTCCTGAATCCTCGCCATAAGTTCAGGAAAGACAAGAAGAACTTCATCAGAGGTAGAGTTGTCAAAAACTTTGCACCACCTGCATTGACAGGCCAACAGACCCTGGATCAGTTAAACGCTCTCGAGCCAGATCCAGAGCGTCCAGGGTACTTCAAGGGGTATAATTCTAAGCACGCCTGGACTCACAAAACATGCTTATGGGATCTGCCTTACTTCAAAGACCTCCTTTGCCCACACAACATCGACGTGATGCACACTGAGAAGAATATCGCCGAGGCACTTTTTGGTACATTGTTCGGCATAGATGGGAAGTCAAAGGATAATACTAAGGCTAGAGTCGATCTGGAGGCGCTATGTGATAGGCCGTTACAAAACATGAAAGAACCGAAAGGAAAGCAGAACTGGACGAAGCCAAAGGCATGGTTCAATCTTGGAAGGCCAGCTATGAGGGAAATTATCTTGTGGGTGAAAATGCAGTTGATGTTCCCCGATGGGTATGCAGCGAATCTACAGAGGGGAGCCAGTCTTGATAAATTGAAGTTATTTGGTCTCAAGAGTCATGATTGGCAAATATGGATTGAGCGGGTAATGCCGGTGATGTTGCGTGGCTTCATCCCTGAGGATGAATGGCTAGTACTGGCAGAACTCAGCTATTTTTTCCGTGTTCTTTGTGCGAAAGAACTATCGCCTGGCGTGCTAGAAGAAATGGAAGAGTTGGCGCCGGAGTTGATCTGCAAGTTAGAGAAGATCTTTCCACCGGGCTTCTTTAATCCAATGCAACATTTGATTTTGCATCTCCCGACCGAGGCAAGATTGGGGGGGGGCGTGCAAAATCGTTGGTGCTACCCAACTGAGAGGATGCAGAAGACGCTTCGACAAAAATGTAAAAATAAACGTAGAATTGAAGCATCGATGGCTGAGGCATTCATCACTGAGGAGGCGGCAAACTTCGTGACAGCACACTACGAAGCCAAAAATTGTCATTTGCATAATCCGAAGCCTCGGTACAATGCTGACGACCCTAAAAAGGGTGGATCCAACCTCAGCCTATTCAAAGGGAATCTCGCACCAGCCAGTGTTTCAAATCCAGTATCTTTGGATAACGAACAATGGCGGACCATTTCGTTGTATATCTTCAACAACCTTATAGAAGTGCGGCCGTACATCGAGTAAGTTCTCGGTACATAGTTTCGCAACTTCTATTTCCTTTGAACTGCTCTTATTCCTGGATATTTCATACAGTCGATACGTCGCCTTATTCTCGTATGGAGCGGTGATCCAAAAGGATTCTGTCGAAGAGTATGAGCTTCTCGCAAAGCAAGGAGGCGGCTATCCCGGTTTCATCTCTTGGTTCAAACAAACGGTAATTTCTATTAGACTTGTAGGCTAATTTGTAGGCGGCTATCCCGGTTTCATTCGCTAATTTTTGCGTAATGCAACAATCCTTTCATATTAAACTTGTAGGCTAATTCAGAGTCTATGGACGCCGAATTGAGACAAGTCGCTAATGGTTTTGACTATAAGGTCCGTTCATTTGACAAATACGACATCAACGGGTATCGCTTTCGTACCTATGGCAAAGAGCTATCTATGGCCGACCGAAAGTCTACAAATTGTTGTGTATCTGCTATCGGCGAAGGAGGTACCGAGTATTATGGGAGAGTTGAAGCAATTTATGAACTTCTATTCTATGGTGAAAACCCACCGAATGTCGTAGTCTTCAAATGTTATTGGTTTCAGCCGAAGGAGACTAGAAGGACTCATGAACATATAGGGCTAGTTGAAATCAACCAAAGCACCCATTTAGATGTTCCTGATGTCTATATTACGGCTCAACAGGCGACCCAAGTATTCTATCTACCGTGGGCCTGCCAAACTAATCCAAATTTGAAAGGTTGGGATGTCGTTTATGAAGTGCCGCCACGTGCTAGACTATCTCCCCCAAAGGAAGAGGATTATGAACCTCACATTAACCCAGACACATATGAAGGAGAATTCTTCCAAGAGACACGTCTTTCCAAAAAGCGTTTCAAGAACCGCTATACTTCACCCCAAAACATTGAAGTAGACAGCGACAGTGAATCCGACATCACCCCAGAGGAGGAACAAGAAGAGCCGGAACAAGAAGAGGTTACTGCTGCGGATGACCTGTCATTGCTTGACCGATTACGTCAAGGTGGCCTTGCACATGTTGATGCCACTGAACCCTATGAGCCCGTCATTGATTATAGTGATGATGATGATTATGCATTTATTGATGATACTAATCGAGATTATTAGTAGTGTCAGGTATTAAATTTTTTAATGTTGTACTTGATGATGATACACTTAAGTGATACACATATTATTATTCATGTCGGTCTTTTTTTATGTTGTACTAATTTCGTTTATTGTTTGTCATGGCAGGAGTTGAAAGATGGTGGGCGCTGGTCGGGAGCGCGCCAAGGCCCCTTCTTCGTCGGCGCGTGGTCTGAGGTCTTCGATTCCAGACGTACCTCTCCGCTGAGCGTTGCTGGACAGTATGTCCACACCGCCGGGCCCTTCTTCGTCGACCGCGGTGCCCAGCAGGGGACGAGGTAGGAAGAGAGGAGGTGGGGCACGTGGTCGCGGGAGAGGAGGTAGGGTGACTGCTACGGCGCCTTCCTCGCCGCCACCCCCAGCTGTTTCACCTGAGCACGTGACTGCTAGGGTGGACTCGTCCGAGGAGGAGGCTACACGGACTCCGGTCCATGAGCCTCCGGTCCACGGGTCTTGGGCCCACGAGCCTCGGGTCGACTGGCCTTCGGCCCACGAGAGTTCGGCCCACGAGACCCCGGAGGAGCACACGTCCGGATGGGGTACCTGGCCGGATCAGCCAGAGGAGCCGAGTGGCCATGCTGATGATGGCGGGGAGCCGACTGATCTTGAGGAGGAGGGTGGCACCGTCTACCAGCGTGGTGCTACACGGCTCCCGTCCGTGCCGGCGACCCGCGAGCAGAGGTGGTTGATTTTCCCTAATGGGGAGAGGTACGTACGTCCATTTAATATTTTTGTACCTTCTGCATTCACGTTTCTTCAAATAACTAATGCGTTGGCCTTGTCATGCTGCAGGGGTTGGGACCACCATCATAGTGTCCGCCGGCCCAACTCCGTCCTTGGAGTTCTTTGCCGGCAAAACTTCCCGGGGTTTGTCACGTTGCCTGGTGAGGGTCGGCTTCCAGAGCTTGGGTTGAGCTGGGAGCACTACGTGGCTGCCCCGGCCCCGCCGGATGTCATTATCGACGGTGTCGTGTGCGACACGAGGGCAGACATGGTGATCAGGACGTTCTGGGTAATTTCTCCTTTACACATTTCAAAATCTTCAACTAGCTAGTTATTAATTGTACTAATCAATATTGTCTCATTTGATTGGAGACATTCTACAGGTGTGAGGAGGGATACGAGGAGGACGCGGCAAATGTTATCCAGAACGTCTGCAAGCGCCTACTCCAGAACTTACGGCACGAGGCTCGGGTGCAGGCTGTTCGAGACTACTACGCCTTGCGTGGTATCAAGAAGACCAAGCCGGCGTGCCGCGATAAGTTCCTGAGTAAGGAGAAGTACATGAAGGTAATTCTTAAGGCCTTCTACTTAAGTTCCTTCATTTAGTAATTCTTAGCCGTAGCGCTCAAGTTTCTATTTGCTAACTTAGGCGCCTCCGAGATGGTGTGCGGATCGGATGGATTGTTGGGAGGTGTTGGTCGATGAGTGGTGCTCAAAAGAATGGCTAGCCCTCCACAACGAGGCCAAGGACAAACGTGCCCAAATGGAAGGTGTGCCACACCATCAAGGCAGCTCCAACTTATATCAGTTCGGGCGCAACTGGGTATGTGGTTTGCTTCATGATTCATGCAATTCATTCATCATGCTAGCTTGAGCCCTTTAATTACTAATTTTCATTGTTTCTCTCTTTCAGGCACGCTACAATAAGGCGGATAAGGTGCCAGAGGTGTACGACCTGTATGCCATGGCCCACACTGGCTCTTTCAAGAAAGTCAAGGATTTCTCTCAGTCTGACCTCGATGATGCAAACAACTTCACCAACATCTCCTCCCACAACAAGCTCGTGAGATATAGAGATGAGGGCAAGGCGAGGAAAGGGGAGGACTTTAACCCGAGCCAGGGTCCCATTGATCCAGAGCTGGTGATGATATCTGGTGGCGGGAGGTCCCATGGCTCCATAGCCATTGGAGATGGACTTATCCGTTGTCCTAGCACTCTCCCAGAGATCAAGGCGCGCCAGTCGAGCTCCGCTCCTGAGATAAGGCCTCGTGAACGGCCAGTGCAACTCGCCATCAAGGTTAGCGATACGTACTCAGTTATCTTTCTCCATTACATTGTGTGCGCTTCCATCAATGATTACAAATGGTCATGTGAGTGGTGTTGCAGGCTGCTATACAGACAGAGAGAGATAGAACGGAGAAACTTCTGGTGGAGGCGGCGGAGAGGCAGCGGGAGATGGAGGAGAGGACGAGAAAGATGATGGAGGAGGAGAGGGCACAGAATGACATGCAGGCAAGGGCCATGTACGAGCTCCTTGTGGTAAGTTTCTTCTGCAGATTACTTGCTAGTCTTAACATTTGAGTCTCATTACTAACTAGTATGACTCTGTTGTGAAAACCAAATGTGCAGTCTGTGTGCGAGAAGTCCGGTCAGCCCGCTCCGCCGATGCCAGTGATTGCTCCTAGGAGCACGGTGAGTTTAATTTGAATGGACATTACTTGCTAGTCTTAACATTTGAGTGTCATAATGCTAACGAGACATTGGAAATGATCTTTGGTGCAGCTTAACTCCAGAAACGCATCGCACGATCCTTCTCCAGGTAGCGGCACTAGCCACCCCGCTCCTACACCTCCCTGATCACGGTAAGTTTCTCTAGTGTTTTGCTTAACAAATGCATAAAGACCTAGACTTAGCTTTATTTCCTCCAATATGCTTACCATAATGACCTAGAGTTAGCTTCTTTTCCTCCAAAATGACTTAATAAGCTTACTGACCTCATAAACCATCCATTTTACCTAAGTTAGCTCTAAAACGATATGTACTTAGCTAACTTATGTCAAAAATTGCATAATTAGCTCATAAACGACCCATTTCACCTAGGTTAACTCATAAACGGCCCATTTCACCTAGGTTAACTCATAAACGACCCATTTCACCTAGGTTAGCTCATAAACGACCCATTTCACCTAGGTTAGCTCATAAACGACCTATTTCACCTAGGTTAGCTCATAAACGACCCATTTCACCTAGGTTAGCTCATAAACGATCCATTTCACCTAGGTTAGCTCATAAACGATCCATTTCACCTAACTTAGCTCATAAACGATCCATTTCACCTAAGATAGCTCATAAACGATCCATTTCACCTAGGTTAGCTAATAAATGGCATATACTTGTTCTTCTAGTCTTCTTCTTCTTCTTCTATTCTTTTTCTTCTAGTCTAATTCTTCTTCTAGTCTTCTTTTTCTAACTTTCTTATTTGTCATTTTGCAGGTTTCGTTCACTTCACGGAAGCCAGCTTTCTATGATGGATTGCTTGTTTTTTCCTTTGATGCACTTCTTGTATTCTGCTCGCTTGCTATGATGAAACTAGATTGCTATGATGAAACTTTGCATATTGTAATATGTATGGATCGATGGAACTATGTGCAACCTACTATGTATGTATGGATATATATGTGCTGGATATTTATTATGTTGGATATATATGTGCTGGCTCCTGTGATATATTTGCTGTGATATATTTCCTGTGATAATTGTTGGATATAAGAAAAACAGAATAAAAAGAGGCAGTGCAGGCTCTTTGCCGTCCGCCGCGGACGGCAAAGACACCTTTGCCATCGGTGGCAGACGGCAAAGGGGGCACGTGGCGCCCACCTGTGCTTCCTGAGAGATGGGCCATTTGGCAAATTTGCCTACCGTGGCGGACGGCAAAGCTAAGCTGATGGCAAAGACTTTGCCTTTGCCGTCCGCCGTGGTAGACGGCAAAAAACAGCGGGCGCTGACGCATTGCTGACGTCAACTGGCGGACGGCAAAGAGGCGCTCAAATTTGCCGTCCGCTGGCGGACGTCAAAGGCCGCCGTTAGCCGCCTAACGGACTAACGCTGGCGGACGTCCAGTATTTTTGCCGTCCCTCCTCTTTGCCGTCCGCCGCTGTAGGCAAAGGACTCTTTGCCGTCCGCCATAAAAAGCAGACGGCAAAGGACCTGTTTACCGTAGCCTACTTTGCCGGAGCCTTTTGCCGTCCGCGGCTGACGGCAAAGGCCTTTGCCGTCCGCCGTTCGAGCCTTTGTCGTCCGCCGTGGCAGACGGCAAAATAGCTGTTTCCTGTAGTGTTAGGTCCAGACTTGGGTTTCTTCTCCTAAGCAGCAACTTGTTTGCTGTTCTTCTTGAAGTTCCCCTTCTTCTTCCCTTTGCCCTTTTTCTTGAAACTGGTGGTCTTATTGACCATCAACACTTGATGCTCTTTCTTGATTTCTACCTCCGCAGCCTTTAGCATTGCGAAGAGCTTGGGAATCGTCTTATCCATCCCTTGCATGTTATAGTTCATCACGAAGCTCTTGTAGCTTGGTGGCAGTGATTGAAGAATTCTGTCAATAACGCTATCATCCGGAAGATTAACTCCGAGTTGAATCAAGTGACTGTTATACCCAGACATTCTGAGTATATGCTCACTGACAGAACTATTCTCCTCCATCTTGCAGCTGTAGAACTTATTGGAGACTTCATATCTCTCAATCCGGGCATTTGCTTGAAATATTAACTTCAACTCCTGGAACATCTCATATGCTCCATAACGTTCAAAACGTCATTGAAGTCCTGGTTCTAAGCCGTAAAGCATGGCACACTGAAATATCGAGTAGTCATCAGCTTTGCTCTGCCAGACGTTCATAACATCTGGTGTTTCCAGGACGTAATTCTTCTGTCCAGCAATGAGGATAATCCTCAAGTTACTGACCCAGTTCGTGTAATTGCTACCATCATCTTTCAACTTTGCTTTCTCAAGGAACGCGTTAAAATTCAACGGAACAACAGCACGAGCCATCTATCTACAACAAACATAGACATGCAAAATACTATCAGATACTAAGTTCATGATAAATTTAAGTTCAATTAATCATATTACTTAAGAACTCCCACTTAGATAGACATCCCTCTAATCATCTAAGTGATCACGTGATCCAAATCAACTAAACTATAACCGATCATCACGTGAAATGGAGTAGTTTTCAATGGTGAACATCACTATGTTGATCATATCTACTATATGATTCACGCTCGACCTTTCGGTCTCAGTGTTCCGAGGCCATATCTGCATATGCTAGGCTCGTCAAGTTTAACCTGAGTATTCTGCTCGTGCAAAACAGGCTTGCACCCGTTGTAGATGGACGTTGAGCTTATCACACCCGATCATCACGTGGTGTCTGGGCATGACGAACTTTGGCAACGGTGCATACTCAGGGAGAACACTTTTATCTTGAAATTTAGTGAGAGATCATCTTATAATGCTATCATCAATCAAAGCAAAATAAGATGCATAAAAGATAAACATCACATGCAATCAATATAAGTGATATGATATGGCCATCATCATCTTGTGCTTGTGATCTCCATCTCCGAAGCACCGTCATGATCACCATCGTCACCGGCGCGACACCTTGATCTCCATCGTAGTATCGTTGTCGTCTCGCCAACTATTGCTTCTACGACTATCGCTACCGCTTAGTGATAAAGTAAAGCAAGTACAGGGCGATTGCATTGCATACAATAAAACGACAACCATATGGCTCCTGCCAGTTGCCGATAACTCAGTTACAAAACATGATCATCTCATACAATAAAATATAGCATCATGTCTTGACCATATCACATCACAACATGCCCTGCAAAAACAAGTTAGACGTCCTCTACTTTGTTGTTGCAAATTTTACGTGGCTGCTACGAGCTGAGCAAGAACCGTTCTTACCTACGCATCAAAACCACAACGATAGTTCGTAAAGTTAGTGCTGTTTTAACCTTCTCAAGGACCGGGCGTAGCCACACTCGGTTCAACTAAAGTTGGAGAAACTGACACCCGCCAGCCACCTGTGTGCAAAGCACGTCGGTAGAACCAGTCTCGCGTAAGCGTATGCGTAATGTCGGTCCGGGCCGCTTCATCCAACAATACCGCCGAATCAAAGTGTGACATGCTGGTAAGCAGTATGACTTGTATCGCCCACAACTCACTTGTGTTCTACTCGTGCATATAACATCAACGCATAAAACCTGGCTCGGATGCCACTGTTGGGGAACGTAGTAATTTCAAAAAAATTCCTACGCACACGCAAGATCACGGTGATGCATAGCAACGAGAGGGGAGAGTGTGTCCATGTACCCTTGTAGATCGAAAGCAGAAGCGTTAGCACAACGCAGTTGATGTAGTCGTACATCTTCACGATCCGACCGATCAAGTACCAAACGCACGGCACCTCTGAGTACAGCACACGTTCAACTCGATGACGTCCCTCGAACTCCGATCCAGCCGAGCTTTGAGGGAGACTTCCGTCAGCACGACGGCATGGTGATGATGATGATGTTCTACCGACGCAGGGCTTCGCCTAAGCACCGCTACGATATGACCGAGGTTGATCATGGTGGAGGGGGGCACCGCACACGGCTAAGAGATCCAAAGGATCAATTGTTGTGTCTATGGGGTGCCCCCCTCCTCCGTATATAAAGGGGAGGAGGAGGAGGGGGCCGGCCAAGGGGAGGAGGCGCGCCCAAGGGGGGGCAATCCTACTCAGAGTAGGTTTTGCCCCCCTTTCCTATTCCAACTAGGAGAAGGGGGAAGGAGGAGGTGGAGAGAAGGAAGGAGAAGGTGGGCCGCCGCCCCCTTCCCTTTCCCAATTTGGATTGGGGCAAGGGGGCCATGCGCCACCTCCTGGCCGCCTCTCCTCTTCCACCAATTTCGCCCATGAGGCCCAATAACCCCCGGGGGGTTCCGGTAACCCCCGGTACTCCGGTATATATCCAATAACCCCTGGAACCATTCCAGTGTCCGAATATAGTCGTCCAATATATCAATCTTCATGTCTCGACCATTTCGAGACTCCTCATCATGTTCGTGATCACATCCGGGACTCCGAACTACCTTTCGTACATCAAAACACACAAACTCATAATATAACCGTCATCGAACTTTAAGCGTGCGGACCCTACGAGTTCGAGAACTATGTAGACATGACAGAGACACGTCTCCGGTCAATAACCAATAGCGGAACCTGGATGCTCATATTGGTTCCCACATATTCTACGAAGATCTTTATCGGTCAAACCGCATAACAACATACGTTGTTCCCTTTGTCATCGGTATGTTACTTGCCCGAGATTCGATCGTTGGTATCTCAATACCTAGTTCAATCTCGTTACCGGCAAGTCTCTTTACTCGTTCCGTAATACATCATCTCTCAACTAACTCATTAGTTGCAATGCTTGCAAGGCTTAAGTGATGTGCATTACCGAGTGGGCCCAGAGATACCTCTCCGACAATCGGAGTGACAAATCCTAATCTCGAAATACGCCAACCCAACAAGTACCTTCGGAGACACCTGTAGAGCACCTTTATAATCACCCAGTTACGTTGTGACGTTTGGTAGCACACAAAGTGTTCCTCCGGTAAACGGGAGTTGCATAATCTCATAGTCATAGGAACATGTATAAGTCATGAAGAAATCAATAGCAACATACTAAACGATCAAGTGCTAAGCTAACGGAATGGGTCAAGTCAATCACATCATTCTCCTAATTATGTGATCCCGTTAATCAAATGACAACTCTTCGTCTATGGCTAGGAAACATAACCATCTTTGAGCAACGAGCTAGTCAAGTAGAGGCATACTAGTGACACTCTGTTTGTCTATGTATTCACACATGTATCATGTTTCCGGTTAATACAATTCTTGTTGGAAATATGCCCTTGAGGCAATAATAAAATGGTTATTATTGTATTTCCTTCTTCATGATAATTGTCTATTGTTCTTGCTATAATTGTATTAACTGGAAACCGCAATACATGTGTGAGTACATAGACCACAACATGTCCCTAGTAAGCCTCTAGTTGACTAGCTCGTTGATCAATCGATGGTTATGGTTTCTTGACCATGGACATTGGATGTCATTGATAACGGGATCACATCATTTGGAGAATGATGTGATGGACAAGACCCAATCCTAAGCATAGCACAAGATCGTGTAGTTCGTTTGCTAAGAGCTTTTCTAATGTCAAGTATCATTTCCTTAGACCATGAGATTGTGCAACTCCCGGATACCGTAGGAATGCTTTGGGTGTACCAAACGTCACAACGTAACTGGGTGGCTATAAAGGTGCACTACAGGTATCTCCGAAAGTAACTGTTGAGTTGGCACGAATCGAGACTGGGATTTTGTCACTCCGTATGACGGAGAGGTATCTCTGGGCCCACTCGGTAATGCATCATCATAATGAGCTCAGTGTGACTAAGGAGTTAGTCACGTGATCATGCATTACGGAACGAGTAAAGAGACTTGCCGGTAACGAGATTGAACAAGGTATAGGGATACCGACGATCGAATCTCGGGCAAGTAACATACCGATAGACAAAGGGACTTGTATACGAGATTGATTGAATCCCCGACATTGTGGTTCATCCGATGAGATCATCGTGGAACATGTAGGAGCCAATATGGGTATCCTGATCCCGCTATTGGTTATTGGCCGGAGAGGTGTCTCGGTCATGTCTATATGGTCCTCGAACCCGTAGGGTCTACACACTTAAGGTTTGGTGACGCTAGAGTTGTTATGGGAAATAGTATGTGGTTACCGAAGGTTGTTCGGAGTCCCGGATGAGATCCCGGACGTGACAAGGAACTCCGGAATGGTCCGAAGGTGAAGATCGATATATTGGACGAAGGGTATTGGAGTCCGGAATTGTTCTCGGAGTACTGGGTGACGACCAGCGTGACCGAAAGGTGTTTCGGAGGCCCCGGCAAGCGTTTGGGGGCCTTATGGGCCAAGGGGAGGGGGCACACCAGCCCACTAAGGGGCTGTGCTCCCCTCCCAACCCCTCTCACCTAACCTGTAGAGGTGGGGGCGCCTCCCCTAGGGCAGCCACCCCTCCCGGCTTGGGGGGTAAGTTTCCTAGGGGTGGGGGCGCCCAAACCCATCTAGGGTTTCCCCTGTGGCCGCCGCCCCTCCCCTAGGGAACCCTAGGGCGCCTCCTCCACCCCCTTCCCCCTATATATAGTGAGGGAGATAGAGGGCAGCCGCACCCCTTCCCTGGCGCAGCCCCTCCCTCCTCCAACTCTTCCTTCTCCTCCGTAGAGCTTGGCGAAGCCCTGCAGGAATACGACAAGCTCCACCACCACGCCGTCGTGCTGCCGGAGTCCTCCCTCAACTTCTCCTCTCCCCTTGCTGGATCAAGAAGGAGGAGACGTCCCCGGGCTGTACGTGTGTTGAACGCGGAGGCGCCGTCCGTTCGGCGCTAGATCGGATCTTCCGCGATTTGAATCGCCGCGAGTACGACTCCATCAACCGCGTTCTTGTAACGCTTCCGCTTAGCGATCTTAAAGGGTATGAAGATGCACTCCCTCTCTCTCGTTTCTAGCATCTCCTAGATTGATCTTGGTCACACGTAGGAAAATTTTTAATTTCTGCAACGATCCCCAACAGTGGCATCATGAGCTAGGTCTATGCGTAGATTCTATGCACGAGTAGAACACAAGTTGTTGTGGGCGTCGATTTTTTCAATTTACTTGCCGTTACTAGTCTTATCTTGATTCGGCGACATCATGGGATGAAGCGGCCCGGACCGACCTTACACGTACGCTTACGTGAGACAGGTTCCACCGACTGACATGCACTGGTTGCATAAGGTGGCTAGCGGGTGTCTGTCTATCCCACTTTAGTCGGATCGGATTCGATGAAAATGGTCCTTATGAAGGGTAAATAGAAATTGGCATATCACATTGTGGTTTTGGCGTAGGTAAGAAACGTTCTTGCTAGAAACCTATAGCAGCCACGTAAAAACTTGCAACAATAATTAGAGGACGTCTAACTTGTTCTTGCAGCATATGCCATGTGATGTGATATGGCCAAAAGGATGTGATGAATTATATATATATGATGTATGAGATTGATCATGTTCTTGTAATAGGAATCACGACTTGCATGTCGATGAGTATGACAACCGGCAGGAGCCATAGGAGTTGTCTTAATTTATTGTATGACCTGCGTGTCATTGAAAACGCCATGTAATTACTTTACTTTATGCTAACCGTTAGCCATAGTAGTAGAAGTAATAGTTGGCGAGACAACTTCATGAAGACACGATGATGGAGATCATGGAGTCATGCCGGTGACGAAGGTGATCATGTCGCGCCTCAAAGATGAAGATCAAAGGCGCGAGATGATATTGGCCATATCATGTCACTCTATGATTTGCATGTGATGTTTGTCATGTTTACATCTTATTTGCTTAGAACGACGGTAGCATAAATAAGATGATCCCTCATAAAATTTCAAGAAAGTGTTCCCCCTAACCGTCCACCGTTGCGAAAGTTCGTTGTTTCGAAGCACCACGTGATGATCGGGTGTGATAGATTCTAACGTCCGCCTACAACGGGTGTAAGCCAGATTTACACATGCAAAACACTTAGGTTGACTTGACGAGCCTAGCATGTACAGACATGGCCTCGGAACACAAGAGACCGAAAGGTCGAACATGAGTCGTATAGTGGATACGATCAACATGAAGATGTTCACCGATGATGACTAGTCTGTCTCACGTGATGATCGGACACGGCCTAGTTAACTCTGATCATGTATCACTTAGATGACTAGAGGGATGTCTATCTGAGTGGGAGTTCATTAAATAATTTGATTAGATGAACTTAATTATCATGAACATAGTCAAAAGGTATTTGCAAATTATGTCGTAGCTCACGCTTTGGTTCTACTGTTTTAGATATGTTCCTAGAGAAAATTTAGTTGAGAGTTGACAGTAGCAATTATGCGGACTGGGTCCGTAAACTGAGGATTGTCCTCATTGCTACGCAGAAAGATTCTGTCCTTAATGCACCGCTCGGTGTGCTGAACCTCGAGCGTCGTCTGTAGATGTTGCGAAACATTTGACATACACATTTTGATGACTACGTGATAGTTCAGTGCGTAATGCTAACGTTTTAGAATTGTGGCACCAAAGACGGTTTTGAAACATCGCAGAACATATGAGATGTTCCAAAGACTGAAATTGGGATTTCAGACTAGTGCCCACGTCAAGAGGTATGAGACCTCTGACAAGTTTCTTAAGCCTGCAAACTAAGGGTGAAAAGCTCAATCGTTGAGCATGTGCTCAGATTGTCTGAGTACTACAATCGCTTGAATCGAGTGGGAGTTAATCTTCCAGATGAGATAGTGATGGTTCTCCATAGTCACTGCCACCAAGCTATTAGAGCTTCGTGATGAACTATACCATATCAGGGATAGACATGATGATCTTTGAGCAACTCGCGATGTTTGACACCGCGGAAGTAGAAATCAAGTAGGAGCATCAATTGTTGATGGTTAGTAAAACCATTAGTTTCAACAAGGGCAAGGGAAAGAAGGGATACTTCATGAAACGGCAAATCAGTTGCTGCTCTAGTGAAGAAACCCATGGTTGAACCCAAACCCGAGACTAAGTGCTTCTGTAATGAGGGGAACGGTCACCGAAGCAGAACTACTCTAGATACTCGGTAGATGAGAAGGCTGGCAAGGTCGACAGAAGTATTTTGAATATACGTTATATTATTGTGTACTTTACTAGTACTCCTAGTAGCACCAGGGAAATAAATACCGGTTCGGTTGCTAAGTGTTAGTAACTTGAAATAAAAGGCTGCGGAGACTAGGTAAAGGTGAGATGACGATATGTGTTGGAAGTGTTTCCAAGGTTGATGTGATCAAACATCGCACGCTCCCTCTACCATCGGGATTGGTGTTAAACCTAAATAATTGTTATTTGGTGTTTGCGTTGAGCATAGACATGATTGGATTATGTTTATCGCAATACGTTTATTCATTTAAGGAGAATAATGGTTACTCTATTTATTTGAATAATACCTTCAATGGTCTTGCACCTAAAATGAATGGTTTATTGAATCTCGATCGTAGTGATACACATGTTCATGCCAAAAGATATAAGATAGTAATGATAGTACCACATACTTGTGGCACTGCCACTTGAGTCATATTGGTATAAAACGCATGAAGAAGCTCCATGTTGATGGATCTTTGGACTCACTCGTTTTTGAAAAGATTGAGACATGCAAACCATGTCTATTGGTAGATATGCATGAAGAAACTCCATACAGATGGATCGTTTGGACTCACTTGATTTTGAATCACTTGAGACATGCAAATCATACCACATGGGCAAGATGACTAAAAGGCCTCGTTTTTAGTAAGATGGAACAAGAAAGCAACTTGTTGGAAGTAATACATTTTGATGTGTGCAGTCCAATGAGTGCTGAGGCACGCAGTGGATATCGTTATGTTCTTACTTCACAGATGATTTGAGTAGATGCTAAGTATATTTACTTGATGAAACACAAGTCTGAATTATTGAAAGGTTTAAGTAATTTCCGAGTGAAGTTGAAGATCGTCGTGACAAGAGGATAAAATATCTATGATATGATCATAGAGATGAATATCTGAGTTACGAGTTTGGCACACAATTAAGACATTGTGGAAATTGTTTCACAACTAATACCGCCTGGAACACCAAAGTGTGATGGTGTGTCCGAACATCATAACTGCACCCTATTGGATATGGTGCATACCATGATGTCTCTTATCGAATTACCACTATCGTTTATGAGTTAGGCATTAGAGACAACCGCATTCACTTTAAATAGGGCACCACGCAATTCCGTTGAGACGACACCGTATGAACTATGGTTTAGAAAAACCTAAGCTGTCGTTTCTTAAAAGTTTGGGGCTGCGACTCTTATGTGAAAAAGTTTCAGGCTGATAAGCTCGAACCCAAAGCGGATAAATGCATCTTCATAGAATACCCAAAACAGTTGGGTATACCTCCTATTTCAGATCCGGAAGCAAAAGTGATTGTTTCTAGAAATGGGTCCTTTCTCGAGGAAAAGTTTCTCTCGAAAGAATTGAGTGGGAGGATGGTGGAGACTTGATGAGGTTATTGAACCGTCACTTCAACTAGTGTGTAGCAGGGCACAGGAAGTTGTTCCTGTGGCACCTACACCAATTGAAGTGGAAGCTTATGATAGTGATCATGAAACTTCGGATCAAGTCACAACCAAACCTCGTAGGTCGACAAGGATGCGTACTACTTCAGAGTGGTACGTAATCCTGTCTTGGAAGTATGTTGCTAGACAACAATGAACCTACGAGCTATGGAGAAGCGATGGCGGGCCCGGATTCCTGGCTCGAGGCCATAAAATCCGAGAGAGGATCCATGTATAAAAACAAAGTATAGACTTTGGAAGAACTACTTGATGGTCGTAAGGTTGTTGGGTGCAGATGGATTTTAAAAGGAAGACGGACAATGATGGTAAGTGTCACCATTAAGAAAGCTCGACTTGTCGTTAAGATGTTTTCCGACAAGTTCAAGGAGTTGACTGCGATGAGACTTTCTCACTCGTAGCGATGCTAAGAGTCTATTGGAATTATATTAGCAGTTACTGCATTATTTATGAAATCTTGCAGATAGGATGTCAAAACATTGTTTCCTCGACGATTTTCTTGAGGAAAGGTTGTATGTGATACAAACAGAAGGTTTTGTCAATCCTGAAAGATGCTAACAAGTATGCAAAGCTCCAGCAATCCTTCTAAGGACTGGAGTAAGCATCTCGGAGTTGGAATGTACGCTTTGATGAGATGAACAAAGATTTTGGGTTTATACAAAGTTTATGAGAAACTTGTAATTCCAAAGAAGTGAGTGGGAGAACTATAGAATTTTTGATGAGTATATGTTGTTAACATATTGTTGATCACAAATGATGTAGAATTTCTGGAAAGCATACTGGGTTGTTTTAAAAGTGTTTTTCAATGGAAAACCTGGATTAAGCTACTTGAACATTGAGCATCAAGATCTATAAGGATAGATCAAAAACGCTTACTAGTACTTTCAAATGAATACATACCGTGACAAGATTTTGAAGGAGTTCAAAATAGATCAGCAAAGAAGGAGTTCTTGGCTGTGTTACAAGGTGTGAGTATTGAGTAAGACTCAAGACCTGACCACGGCAGAAGAGAGAGAAAGGACGAAGGTCGTCCCCTATGCTTTAGACGTAGGCTCTACAGTATGCTATGTTGTGTACCGCACCTGAAGTGTGCCTTGCCATGAGTCAGTCAAGGGGTACAACAGTGATCCAGGAATGGATCACATGACAGCGGTCGAACTTATCCTTAGTAACTAGTGGATTAAGGAATTTTCTTGATTATGGAGGTGGTAAAAGAGTTCGTCGTAAAGGGTTACGTTGATGCAAACTTTGACACTAATCCAGATGACTCTGAGTGGTAAACCGGATTCGTATAGTAGAACAGTTATTTGGAATAGCTCCAAGTAGCGTGTGGTAGCTGCATCTACAAGATGACATAGAGATTTTTAAAGCACACACGGATCTGAAAGGTTCAGACCCGTTGACTAATAACCTCTCTCACAAGCGAGATATGAACAAACCCCATGGGTGTTGGCTTCATTACAATCACATAGTGATGTGAACTAGATTATTGACTCTAGTGCAAGTGGGAGACTGTTGGAAATATGCCCTAGAGGCAATAATAAAATGGTTATTATCGTATTTCCTTGTTCATGATAATTGTCTATTGTTCATGCTATAATTGTATTAACTGGAAACCGTAATACATGTGTGAGTACATAGACCACAACATGTCCCTAGTAAGCCTCTAGTTGACTAGCTCGTTGATCAATAGATGGTTATGGTTTCCTAACCATGGACATTGGATGTCATTGATAACGGGATCACATCATTAGCAGAATGATGTGATGGACAAGACCCAATCCTAAGCATAGCACAAGATCGTGTAGTTCGTTTGCTAAGAGCTTTCCTAATGTCAAGTATTATTTCCTTAGACCATGAGATTGTGCAACTCCCGGATACCGTAGGAATGCTTTGGGTGTACCAAACGTCACAACGTAACTGGGTGGCTATAAAGGTGCACTACAGGTATCTCCGAAAGTATCTGTTGAGTTGGCACGAATCAAGACTGGGATTTGTCACTCCGTATGACGGAGAGGTATCTCTGGGCCCACTCGGTAATGCATCATCATAATGAGCTCAGTGTGACTAAGGAGTTAGTCACGGGATCATGCGTTACGGAACGAGTAAAGAGACTTGCCGGTAACGAGATTGAACAAGGTATATGGATACCGACGATCAAATCTCGGGCAAGTAACATACCGATAGACAAAGGGAATTGTATACGGGATTGATTGAATCCCCGACATTGTGGTTCATCCGATGAGATCATCATGGAACATGTGGGAGCCAATTTGGGTATCCAGATCCCGCTATTGGTTATTGGCCGGAGAGGTGTCTCGGTCATGTCTGCATGGTTCCCGAACCCGTAGGGTCTACACACTTAAGGTTTGGTGACGCTAGAGTTGTTATGGGAAATAGTATGTGGTTACCGAAGGTTGTTCGGAGTCCCGGATGAGATCCCGGACGTGACAAGGAACTCCGGAATGGTCCGGAGGTGAATATCGATATATTGGACGAAGGGTATTGGAGTCCGGGATTGTTTTGGGAGTACCGGGTGACGACCAGCGTGACCGAAAGGTGTTTCGGAGGCCCCGGCAAGCGTTTGGGGGCCTTATGGGCCAAGGGGAGGGGCACACCAGCCCACTAAGGGGCTGTGCGCCCCTCCCAACCCCTCTCACGTAACCTGGAGAGGTGGGTGCGCCTCCCCTAGGGCAGCCACCCCTCCCGGCTTGGGGGGAAAGTTTCCTAGGGGTGGGGGCGCCCAAACCCATCTAGGGTTTCCCCTGTGGTCGCCGCCCCTCCCCTAGGGAACCCTAGGGCGCCTCCTCCACCCCTTCCCCCTATATATAGTGAGGGATATAGAGGGCAGCCGCACCCCTTCCCTGGCGCAGCCCCTCCCTCCTCCAACTCTTCCTTCTCCTCCGTAGAGCTTGGCGAAGCCCTGCAGGAATACCACAAGCTCCACCACCACGCCGTCGTGCTGCCGGAGTCCTCCCTCAACTTCTCCTCTCCTGTTGCTGGATCAAGAAGGAGGAGACGTCCCCGGGCTGTACGTGTGTTGAATGCGGAGGTGCCGTCCGTTCGGGGCTAGATCGGATCTTCCGCGATTTGAATCGCCGCGAGTACGACTCCATCAACCGCATTCTTTTAACGCTTCCGCTTAGCGATCTTCAAGGGTATGAAGATGCACTCCATCTCTCTCGTTTCTAGCATCTCCTAGATTGATCTTGGTGACACGTACGAAAATTTTGAATTATTGCTACGTTCCCCAACAATTCTAGGATGAATAATAAACATTTATCATGATATAAGGAAATAAATAATAACTTTATTATTGCCTCTAGGGCATATTTCCTTCATAACGGACATGCTTAAGAAGAATGTGATCTTTGTTTGGACGCCAACGGCTGAAGCTGCCTTTTGTGCCCTGAAGAAAGCTCTGGTGGAAGCCCATGTCCTCACACTGCCAGATTTCCAAAAGGAGTTTGTGGTCGAAACGGATGCAAGTGCCATCTGCATCGGTGCGGTCCTCATGTAGGAGGGACACCCCATCGCTTATCTCAGCAAGGCATTGTCGCCGCGGAACTTGGGACTCTCGGCTTACGAGAAAGAATGCCTAGCGTTGTTGCTCGCGGTGGATAAGTGGAGACCCTACTTGCAGCACTCAGAATTCTTGATCAGAATAGACCAACGCAGTCTGCTGAACCTGACGGACCAACGCCTCAATACCCCTATCCAGCAGCGGGCATTCACCAAGCTGGTAGGCCTCCAATTCAGGATCCAGTACAAACCAGGAATATCGAACAAAGCAGCGGATGCCCTATCTAGGCGGGTGTTGGATGCCAACGCGGAACTGGCGGCAATCTCGCTTTGCAAGCCGGCCTAGCTAGAGGCGATCACTAACAGCTACCAGCAGGATCCGGCAGCACAACAGCTGCTGACTCGTCTGGCTCTCACGGCAGGCAAGGATGACGAGGAGTTCACCCTTCAGGATGGGGTCATACGCTTCGAGAAACGCATCTGGATTGGCAACAGCGATGAGATCCAAACATCGCTGATCCGGGCACTTCACGACAGCGCCACTGGGGGCACTCTGGATTCCACGCCACCGACAACAGAGTGAAACGCCTGTTCTTTTGGAAGGGAATGGTGCAACAGTTCGTTCGGGGCTGCGCCATCTGCCAGCAAGCAAAAAACGACCGCGTCTCCCCAGCTGATCTACTCCAGCCACTGCCAATCCCCAAGCAGCCGTGGGCAGCGGTGTCACTAGATTTCATTGAAGGACTGCCCAAGTCGGGGGGATATGATGTGATACTGGTGGTGGTTGACAAGTTCTCCAAGTACGCTCACTTTGTCCCAATGAAGCATCCCTTCACAGCTCTAACCGTGGCTACCATCTACATGCAAAACATCTTCCGCCTTCATGGACTACCCTTGGCACTCATCTCTGACCGAGACAGAATATTCACAAGTACTCTGTGGCAAGAACTATTCACTCTCTCCAAGACGCAGCTCCGGATGAGTTCCTCCTACCAGCCCCAAACAAATGGCCAGACCGAGCGGCTGAACCAATGCCTGGAAACCTATCTTTGATGTGCCGTCCATTCGTGCCCCGCTAACTGGATCAAATGGCTGTTCTTGGCAGAATATTGGCACAACACGACTAACCACTCAACCCTGGTAAGAACACCATACGAAGTACTCTATGGGACACTGCCACGAGAATTTGGGATTACGCAAGTCGATGAGAGCTCGGTACCTGATTTGGCAGCGTGGCTTTGATACGTCTCCAACGTATCTATAATTTTTAATTGTTCCATGCTATATTATATTCTATTTTGGATGTTTAAAGGGCTTTATTATACACTTTTATATTATTTTTGGGACTAACCTATTAACCGGAGGCCCAGCCCAAATTGCTATTTTTTTTGGCTATTTCAGAGTTTCACAGAAAAAGAATATCAAACGGAGTCCAAACGGAATGAAACCTTCAGGAACGTGATTTTTGGAACGAACGTGATCCAGAGGACTTGGACCCTACATCAAGAAAGCAACCAGGAGGGCACGAGGTAGGGGGCGTGCCTACCCCCTAGGCACACCTTCCACCCTCGTGGGGCCCACGTTGCTCCATCGACGTACTTCTTCCTCCTATATATACCTACGTACCCCCAAACCAACAGAAGCATCCACAAAAACCTAATTCCACCGCCTCAACCTTCTGTACCCGTGAGATCCCATCTTGGGGCCTTTTCCGGCGTCCTGCCGGAGGGGGCATTGATCACGGAGGGCTTCTACATCAACACCATAGCCCCTCCGATGATGTGTGAGTAGTTTACCTCAGACCTCGGGTCCATAGTTATTAGCTAGATGGCTTCTTCTCTCTCTTTGGATCTCCATACAAAGATCTCCACGATTCTCGTGGAGATCTATTCGATGTAATCTTCTTTTGCGGTGTATTTGTTGAGACCGATGAATTGTGGGTTTATGATCAAGTTTATCTATGAACAATATTTGAATCTTCTCTGAATTCTTTTATGTATGATTGGTTATCTTTGCAAGTCTCTTCGAATTACCAGTTTGGTTGGACCTACTAGATTGATCTTTCTTGCAATGGGAGAAGTGCTTAGCTTTGGGTTCAATCTTGCGGTGTCCTTTCCCAGTGACAGCAGGGGCAACAAGGCACGTATTGTATTGTTGCCATCGAGGATAACAAGATGGGGTTTATATCATATTGCATGTGTTTATCCCTCTACATCATGTCATCTTACTTAAAGCGTTACTCTGTTCTTATGAACCTAATACTCTAGATGCATGCTGGATAGCGGTCGATGTGTGGAGTAATAGTAGTAGATGCAGGCAGGAGTCGGTCTACTTGTCACGGACGTGATGCCTATATACATGATCATACCTAGATATTCTCATAACTATGCTCAGTTCTATCAATTGCTGAACAGTAATTTGTTCACCCACCTTAATACTTATGCTCTTGAAAGAAGCCACTAGTGAAACCTATGCCCCCCGGGGTCTATTTTCCATCATATTAATCTTCCAACACTTAGCTATTTTTATTGCCTTTTATTTTACTTTGCATCTTTATTATAAAAATACCAAAAATATTATCTTATCATATCTATCAGATCTCACTTTCGTAAGTGACCGTGAAGGGATTGACAACCCCTTTATTGTGTTGGTTGTGAGGTTTTTATTTGTTTGTGTAGGTGCGAGGGACTTGAGCGTGGCCTCCTACTGGATTGATACCTTGGTTCTCAAAATGAGGGAAATACTTACGCTACTTTGCCGCATCACCCTTTCCTCTTCAAGGGAAAACCAACGCAGTGCTCAAAAGGTAGCAAGAAGGATTTCTGGCACCATTGCTGGGGAGTCTACGCAAAAGTCAACATGCCAAGTACCCATCACAAACTCTTAACTCCCGCATTACATTATTTGCCATTTGCCTCTCGTTTTCCTCTCCCCCACTTCACCCTTGCCGTTTTATTCGCCCTCTCTTTTTTGTTCGCCTCTTTTTCGCTTGCTTCTTGTTTGCTCGTGTGTTGGATTGCTTGCTTGTCACGATGGCTCAATATAATACTAAATTGTGTGACTTTACCAATACCAACAACAATGATTTTCTTAGCACTCCGATTGGTCCTCTTACCGATACTGAATCTTGTGAAATCAATACTGCTTTATTGAATCTTGTCATGAAAGATCAATTCGTCGGCCTTCCTAGTGAAGATGCCGCCACCCATCTAAATAGCTTCGTTGATTTGTGTGATATGCAAAAGAAGAAAGATGTGGACAATGCTATTGTCAAATTGAAGTTATTTCCTTTTTCGCTTAGAGATCGTGCTCAGGCTTGGTTTTCATCTTTGCCTAAAAATAGTATTGATTCTTGGAATAAGTGCAAAGATGCTTTTATCTCTAAGTATTTTCCTCCCGCTAAGATCATCTCTCTTAGAAACGATATTATGAATTTTAAGCAACTTGATCATGAACATGTTGCACAAGCTTGGGAGAGGATGAAATTAATGATACGTAATTGCCCTACACATGGTTTGAATTTGTGGATGATTATACAATTTTTTTATGCCGGATTGAATTCGGCCGCGGGAGGCACTTTATGGAAATCACTTTAGGAGAAGCTACTAAAATCCTAGATAATATTTGGTTAATTATTCTCAATGGCACACTGAAAGATCTACTAATAAAAAGTGCATGCGATAAAATTGAGTGGAAAGATGGATGAACTTATGAAATTATTTGCTACTAAGAGTGTTTCTTCTGATCCTAATGATATGCCTTTGTCTACTTTGATTGAGAATAATAATGAATCTATGGATGTGAATTTTGTTCGTAGGAATAATTTTGGTAACAACGCATATAGAGGAAACTTTAATCCTAGGCCATATCCTAGTAATTCCTCTAATAATTATGGTAATTCCTACAATAACTCTTATGGAAATTTTAATAAGATGCCCTCTGAATTTGAGACTAGTGTTAAAGAATTTATGAATTCACAAAAGAATTTCAATGCCTTGCTTGAAGAAAAGCTGCCTAAGATTGATGAATTGGCTAGGAACGTAGATAGAATTTCCCTTGATGTTGATTCTTTGAAACTTAGATCTATTCCACCTAAGCATGATATCAATGAGTCTCTCAAAGCCATGAGAATTTCCATTGATGAGTGCAAAGAAAGAACCGCTAGGATGCGTGCTAAGAAAGATTGCTTTGTGAAGGCGTGTTCTTCTAGTTTCTATGAAAATAAAGATGAAGATCTAAAAGTTATTGATGTGTCCCCTATTAAATCTTTGTTTGCAATATGAATCTTGATACATGGGACTGAATATGAACCACCCTTACCTAGAAGGCGTTCCAAAAATTCGGAGTTTTTAGATCTTGATGCTAAAATTGATAAAAGTGGGATTGAAGAAGTTAAAACTTTAGATATCAATGAACCCACTACTTTGGATTTCAAGGAATTTAATTATGATAATTGCTCTTTGATAGATTGTATTTCCTTGTTGCAATCTGTACTAAATTATCCTCATCCTTATAGCCAAAACAAAGCTTTTACCAAACAAATCGTTGATGCTTTGATGCAATCTTATGAAGAAAAACTTGAGTTGGAAGTTTCTATCCCTAGAAAAATTTATGATGAGTCGGAACGTACTATTAAAATTAAAATTAAAGATCATGAATTCTATGCTTTGTGTGATTTGGGTGCTAGTGTTTCCACGATTCCAAAAACTTTGTGTGATTTGTTAGGTTTCCGCGAATTTGATGATTGCTCTTTAAACTTGCACCTTGCGGATTCCACCATTAAGAAACCTATGGGAAGAATTAATGATATTCTTATTGTTTCAAATAGGAACTATGTGCCCGTAGATTTTATCGTCCTTGACATAGATTGCAATCCTTCATGTCCTATTATTCTTGGTAGACCTTTCCTTAGAACGATTGGTGCAATTATTGATATGAAGGAAGGGAATATTAGATTCCAATTTCCCTTAAAGAAAGGATGGAACAATTTCCTAGAAAGAAAATTAAACTACCATATGAATCTATTATGAGAGCCACTTATGTATTGCCTACCAAAGATGGCAATACCTAGATCTATCCTTGCTTTTATGCCTAGCTAGGGGCGTTAAACGATAGCGCTTGTTGGGAGGCAACCCAATTTTATTTTAATTTTTTGCTTTTTGCTTCTGTTTAGGAATAAATATTTGATATAGCCTATGGTTAGATTTGTTTTTATGTTTTAATTAGTGCTTGTGCCAAGTTTAACCTATAGGAACTTCTTGGATGTTAGTTATTTGATCTTGCTGAAAATTCCAGAAACTTTCTGTTCACGAAAACAATTGTTAAAAATCACCAGGACGTGATAAAATTATTATTCCAATTGCAGCAGATAAATAAACAAATTGTCTAGGTCTTCCTATTTTGGTAGATTTTTTGGAGTTCCATAAGTTTGCGTTAGTTACAGATTACTACAGACTGTTCTGTTTTTGACAGATTCTGTTTTTCGTGTGTTGTTTGCTTATTTTGATGAATCTATGGCTAGTAAAATAGTTTATAAACCATAGAGAAGTTGTAATAAAGTAGGTTTAACACCAATATAAATAAAGAATGAGTTCATTACAGTACCTTGAAGTGGTGTTTTGCTTTCTTTCACTAACGGAGCTCACGAGATTTTCTGCTAAGTTTTGTGTTGTGAAGTTTTCAAGTTTTGGGTAAAAGATTTGATGGATTATGGAACCAGGAGTGGCAAGAGCCTAAGCTTGGGGATGCCCATGGCACCCCAAGATAATCTAAAAGCCAAAGCTTGGGGATGCCCCGGAAGGCATCCCCTCTTTCGTCTACTTCCATCGGTAACTTTACTTGGAGCTATATTTTTATTCACCACATTATATGTGTTTTGCTTGGAGCTTCTTGTATGATTTGAGTCTTTGTTTTTTCTAGTTTACCACAATCATCCTTGCTGTACACACCTTTTGAGAGAGACACACATAAATTGGAATTTATTAGAATACTCTATGTGCTTCACTTATATTTTTTTGAGCTATATAGTTTCGCTCTAGTGCTTCACTTATATCTTTTATAGCACGGTGGTGGATTTGTTTTATAGAAACTATTGTTCTCTCATGCTTCACTTATATTATTTTGAGAGTCTTAAAACAGCATGGCAATTTGCTTTAATTATAATATCATGAGAAATTTGATGCTTGATAATTGTTTTGAGATATAAAGGTGGTAATATCATGGTTGTGCTAGTTGAGTAATTGTGGAATTGAAAAATACTTGTGTTGGAGTTTGTGATTCCCGTAGCATGCACGTATGGTGAACCGTTATGTAACGAAGTCGGAGCATGAGGTATTTGTTGATTGTCATCCTTTGTGTGGCGGTCGGGATCGCGCGACGGTTAACTCCTACCAACCCTTCCCCTAGGAGCATGCATAGTATTACTTTGCTTCGAGGGCTAATAATTTTTTGCAATAAGTATATGAGTTCTTTATGACTAATGTGAGTCCATGGATTATACGCACACCTACCTTTCCGCAATTTTCTAGCCTCTTTGGTACCGTGCATTGCCCTTTCTCACCTTGAGAGTTGGTGCAAACTTCGCCGGTGCATCCAAACCCCATGATATGATACGCTCTATCACACATAAACCTCCTTATATCTTCCTCAAAACAGCCACCATACCTACCTATTATGGCATTTCCATAGCTATTCCGAGATATATTGCCATGCAACTTTCCACCGTTTCGTTTATCATGACACGCTCCATCATTGTCATATTGCTTTGCATGATCATGTAGTTGACATTGTATTTGTGGCAAAGCCACCGTTCATAATTCTTTCATACATGTCGCTCTTGATTCATTGCATATCCCGGTACTCCGCCGGAGGCATCCACATAGAGTAATATATTGTTCTAAGTATTGAGTTGTAATTCATGAGTTGTAAGTAAATAAAAGTGTGATGATCATCATTTTTAGAGCATTGTCACAAGTGAGGAAAGGATGGTGGAGACTATGATTCCCCCACAAGTCGGGATGAGACTCCGGACTAAATAAAAAAAGAGGCCATAAAAAAAGATAGAAAAGGCCCAAATAAAAAAATGAGAGAAAAAGAGAGAAGGGACAATGTTACTATCCTTTTACCACACTTGTGCTTCAAAGTAGCACCGTGATCTTCATGATAGAGAGTCTGTCATTTTGTCACTTTCATATACTAGTGGGAAATTTCATTATAGAACTTGGTTTGTATATTCCAATGATGGGCTTCCTCAAATGCCCGAGGTCTTCGTGAGCAAGCAAGTTGGATGCACACCCACTTAGTTTCTTTTGTTTGAGCTTTCATACACTTATAGCTCTAAGTGCATCCGTTGCATGGCAATCCCTACTCCTTGCATTGGCATCAATTGATGGGCATCTCCATAGCCCGTTGATTAGCCTCGTTGATGTGAGACTTTCTCCTTTTTTGTCTTCCCACATAACCCCTATCATTATACCTTATTCCACCATAGTGCTATATCCATGGCTTGCGCTCATGTATTGCGTAAAAGTTGAAAAGGTTGAACGGCATTCAAAAGTATGAACCAATTGCTTGGCTAAATCCGGGGTTGTACATGATATGAATATTTTGTGTGGGGAAGATGGAGCATAGCCAGACTATATGATTTTGTAGGGATAACTTGCTTTGGCTATGTTATTTTGATAAGACATAATTGCTTGGTTAACATGCTTGAAGTATTATTGTCTTTATGTCAACATCAAACTTTTATCTTGAATCATATCAAATATGAACATTCGTGCCACAATAAGAAGAATTACATTGAAATTATGCTAAGTAGCATTCCACATCAAAAATTCTGTTTTTATCATTTACCTACTCGAGAACGAGCAGGAATTAAGCTTGGGGATGCTTGATACGTCTCCAACGTATCTATAATTATTTATTGTTCCATGCTATATTATATTCTGTTTTGCATGTTTAAAGGGCTTTATTATACACTTTTATATTATTTTTGGAACTAAACTATTAACCGGAGGCCCAGCCCAAATTGCTGTATTTTTGCCTATTTCAGTGTTTCGCAGAAAAAGAATATCAAACGGAGTCCAAACGGAATGAAACCTTCGGGAACGTGATTTTTGGAACGAACGTGATCCAGAGGACTTGGACCCTACGTCAAGAAAGCAACCAGGAGGGCACGAGGTAGGGGGCGCGCCCTCCACCCTCGTGGGGCCCATGTTGCTCCACCGACATACTTCTTCCTCCTATATATACCTACGTACCTCCAAACCAACAGAAGCATCCGAGAAAACTTAATTCCACCGCTGCAACCTTCTGTACCCGTGAGATCCCATCTTGGGGCCTTTTCCGGCATCCTGCCGGAGGGGGCATTGATCACAGAGGGCTTCTACATCAACACCATAGCCCCTCCGATGATGTGTGAGTAGTTTACCTCAGACCTTCGGTTCCATAGTTATTAGCTAGATGGCTTCTTCTCTCTCTTTGGATCTCAGTACACAGTTCTCCACGATTCTCGTGGAGATCTATTCGATGTAATCTTCTTTTGCGGTGTGTTTGTTGAGACCGATGAATTGTGGGTTTATGATCAAGTTTATCTATGAACAATATTTGAATCTTCTCGGAATTCTTTTATGTATGATTGGTTATCTTTGCAAGTCTCTTCGAATTATCAGTTTGGTTTGGCCTACTAGATTGATCTTTCTTGCAATGGGAGAAGTGCTTAGCTTTGGGTTCAATCTTGCGGTGTCCTTTCCCAGTGACAGCAGGGGCAGCAAGGCACGTATTGTATTGTTGCCATCGAGGATAACACGATGGGGTTTATATCATATTGCATGAGTTTATCCCTCTACATCATGTCATCTTACTTAAAGAGTTACTCTATTCTTATGAACTTAATACTCTAGATGCATGCTGGATAGCGGTCGATGTGTGTAGTAATAGTAGTAGATGCAGGCAGGAGTCGGTCTACTTGTCACAGACGTGATGCCTATATACATGATCATACCTAGATAGTCTCATAACTATGCTCAACTCTATCAATTGCTCAACATTAATTTGTTCACCCATCGTAATACTTATGCTCTTGAGAGAAGCCACTAGTGAAACCTATGACCCCCGGGTCTATTTTCCATCATATTAATCTTCCAACACTTAGCTATTTTTATTGCCTTTTATTTTACTTTGCATCTTTATTATAAAAATACCAAAAATATTATCTTATCATATCTATCAGATCTCACTTTCGTAAGTGACCGTGAAGGGATTGACAACCCCTTTATTGTGTTGGTTGCGAGGTTTTTATTTGTTTGTGTAGGTGCGAGGGACTTGAGCGTGGACTCCTACTGGATTGATACCTTGGTTCTCAAAAACTGAGGGAAATACGTACGCTACTTTGCTGCATCACCCTTTCCTCTTCAAGGAAAAACCAACGCAGTGCTCAAGAGGTAGCAGGCTTGCAGGAGCGGGAAGTGATGATAGAACTGTTATAGCAACAGTTGAAGAGAGCGCAAGATCGCATGAAAAAACAAGCAGACAAGCACCGCATGGACAAGGAGTTCCAGGTTGGTGAGATGGTCTACCTCCGACTGCAACCATTTATTCAAACTTCCTTGGCTCAGAGGCCGTACCAGAAGCTGGCATTCAGATACTACGGACCGTACAAGATTGAAGCTCACATTGGCGCCGTGGCGTACAGATTGGCATTGCCCGAGTCCAGCAAAATCCACAATGTGGTGCACGTCTCACAGCTTAAGCGTGCGCTGGGTGCCAGCGAGAGCGCGGATAAGCAGCTTCCGCCTTCCAATGACGTCCTCCATGCACTCCATGTGCCGCTCCAGGTAACTGATCAGCGTATTGTGCAGGTCCCAGGGAAGGCTGCGGAGCGTGTGCTCGTGCAGTGGCAAGATCTGCCGCCCCCTCTCTCTACGTGGGAGGACCCGGAGATTCTTCTTATCCGTTTTCCGACTACACCGCCTTGGGGACAAGTCGGACGTTAAGGGGGGAGAATGTCACGCCTGGGACTGGACCCCAGACCAGCGCGCGCGGCATCGAACAGGCGGGCCCAGGCGACAGCGAGCCAGGCAAGGGCGAGACCGAATATTCCCCGAAGGGCTGTGACTGATTGGGTGAGCTGGCTGTGAGTGCGTGCGTGGGTGGAGTGGAGCATATAGGCTCGATGGGTGTGAGCTAGAAAGGCACTGATTGTAATCTGAATCAGACTGACGAGGAGAGTTGTACTCTCTCGCCCTCTCAATACTTATCCCCTCCTCCTCTACCTACCGATGTTCTTCCCCTCCTTCCTACCCCGATCCGGTCTAGCCGCTAGAGGTACGTTACATGCTTCTCCGTCTTGATGTCCACGTTCGAGTGAGAAAGGCTGTTGGCGTCCACGTCAACCGTCAACTCCTCGCGGATGGCAGTGGCAGTGCCTGGCGTTGGCGGCGAGGTCGCACAAAGGGCACGTCTTTTTGGCGGCAGGAGTATAACTTTCTTTTTAGTCTGCATACAACATTTGGTCAAAGTCAAACTTTATAAAGTTTGACCAATCTATACCTACTAATAAAGCAAGGTGTGTTTCTTCGATTTTTTCATCCGTTCACCGTCAATTTTTTTTCTATCCGAGGTGGTACAAAATTTTTGTCCCTCCATCTGTATTTTTAGCAACCACGAATTTCGTACTCGGCCCGCACATGATGTGCCCAGTAAAGCGAGTCCACTTATTTGCCTGCCTATTAGGTTCAAAAAGCCTATTACTCGCCTTGGGCAGTAGATAGTTTGAGTTTGCATGTGGCGCCCAAGAATGGCCCATTTTGTTTTTTTGTCTAAATTTATTTTTATTTTGACCTTATTTCATAATTCAAAATTTTCAAAAATAGTTCAGAATTTTAATTTTTAAAAAAATTTCGAAAAATATTTGAATTAGAATATTGTGTTTGCGTTTTCAAAAATATTTGGAACATTAATTCATTTTCTTGTTCTGATTTTTTTTCAAACTAAGAAATATTCCAAAATTATTTTTGATTTAAAAAATGTATTTGAAAAAATATTCGAAAAATGAAATATATTCTTCTTTTAGTAAAATGTTCACAAACTCAAAATAATGTCTGAGTTTAAGAACACATTTTGTTCTGAATGTCGAAATCATGTTCCGTTTTCAAAAGCCGGTCACAAATTAAAAAAATGTTTGGGTTTTGATAAAAGGTTTTTGTGTTCAAAAAATGATGTTATTTAAAAAACATGCTTTTTCAAAAATGGACGGAATATTAAAAACATTGTTTGTAATTTTAAAAAATGCCCATGTTTCGAAGAATATTCGGCAATTCATATTTAAAAAGAAAACATAACATATTTTATATCCGACGTTGCACTATGTTCTTAAATATTCACGCTGACCATTGGTTAGTAGTAGGAGTTTGTTGCCGTGGCTACCGGCACGTGGTCCGGTCTTTAAGGTCATGTGTTTCAGTGTTCCACACGTCGTTTTTTGGATTCTGGCAGTGGGCTGGCCCAGACGCGAACTGTTGTGCGTCCCATGTGCTATTTGACGCAACTAGCGTCATATAGTAGCTCCCACACGCCTGCCCTGACAAAAGAAAAAAAATATGTGTATAGATTTTGTTTCGTCCATTCCACACGTAGCTCCCTAATTTTTTCGGTTATCCCCCATGTGGGCCAAACTGGACCTACCATACATTTCTTTTTTTGTCGGACGGACGAGTAGCAAAAAAGAGGGACGCGAGGGGATTGAACTATGGACCTTCCCTATTGTGCCCACGGATAAAACCAACTCAGCTAGCTTGCAATTACGATAGAAACAGTCTCATCTTGAAAGTTTATACTAAATAGCACCAGTTTTTATATGTCCATAAGTTGTCTGAAAATAAGGAGGTTATGTGAGAATAAGAAGGTTGTTTCGAGAATTATGAGCAGAATGTGGGACTCCACAAATTATTGCTGGAGATAACTTGCACGTGTCAATAAAAGACAATATGCTGGTTGGCTATAATGGAAAAAAATTGTGGGCACGTGCTAATAAAAGAGAATATGCTGATTTTGCTCTAATTAATAAAATTTATGGGCACGTGAGCGTAAAAATAGTTGAAGAGCATAAACCCTGATAATGATGGGACATTCATGCCTGGTTATGCGGTGCTTATGCTAATGAAACATAATTTATGCGCTGTAATTAGTAATCCATCCGGTTATGTCGTCGTAGGAGAAAGTGGTCGAAGTAACCGTGCCTCGAAGGTCGTCTGCCGCCCAGCAACCAAATGAAGACGGAACCACAACTCCGAGATGGAGGTCGACCCGGAGGAAAAAAATGGTACAAATTGGGTGGTCGCCGTCGCGTTGACTAGCCCCACCACTATTAAGATCTCGCGGGCCAAACATGATCTGTGGGAAGACCGCAGCTCCTTGCACTGTCGCCCACCACCGTGGAGATTGTTTTTTATGAACACATCAATTATATTTTCTGCCGCTTGTTGCAAAAACAATTATCTCCCCGTTGCAACGCACGGGCATATGTGCTAGTTTTATAAAAAAATATCGGCATCTATAATACTAAAGTTATATGATATGAAAATTAATTCCATGATGCATCTAATAATATTGATTTTATATTGTGAATTTTGATATTTTTTTCTATAAACTTGGTTAAAGTTAATAAAATTTAACTTTGACCAAATCTTATATGTAGATTAAAAAAACGGTGGGAGTATTATTATGCGTACGTGCGCGTCCGATGCTCGTCGTAGTGTTCCGAGGTGCCTTCGCGCGCTTAATTGCCACCGGCGTCTTGGGGTTGGGGAGGAACCTCACCTCTCACACACAAGTTACCTTCGCTGACCTCGCCAGCCCGGCCGACCCCTCTGTACGTACGAGCTCGTGTCGTCTACTCCCTCTCCGGTCGGTCACCGCGACCGACGGGAACGTCCATCCATTATATTCCGGCAAGAGGTGCTCGGGTTGCAAGAGCTGCCTGCTCGATCGGTTAGTGCACCCGCCGTCATGGGGCATCGTTTGATGCCCGCCGGGTTGGCCTAGGAAAGGGGAACTGCATATACTTTCTGACATGCGAGGACAAGGCGTTGTATGTGTATGACATGGAGCGAGGAACTACTGCCATTCACAATCCTGGACTAACTCTCATGGATTCTTATGTGCCTCAACTTTGTATGCCTTCGGTCTAAACGCTACTTCTACAAGTTCTTGCGTTTCATCAAGTCTGTTCACTGAGATGGAGGTCCAGACTATAGAGACAGCAATGAATTTTGCTCACGATGCGCATTGCCGTCACCGGTGGATGCATGAGTAAGAAGACTTTCAAAAACCCAAATAATTTTGAATGATTTTTTTTGCTTCTATAAGTATGTTTTTACAAGAGGTATATGCTACTTAATATATGGTCTTTGGCCTTTGCGCTAAAACAAACTGACAACATGGTAGTCTCATAAAACCGAGAGGGTCATTTCATTGATCAACAACCGGACAAGGATTAGAACCATGCCGTAGGCAACTAATGTCGTCTTTTACAACAGCAAAAACTAATGTCATGTTAAGCCATGTACATTCTCGTATTCTTTTTCAAACACCCTAATATACTAATTACTTAAATGGTTATTACAACAATTCATTAAAGCATACACCTTGTAGAGCGAAAAGCTATTAGTAAGAGCACCATCCGACCTACTATCTATACTTTGCATCTCACGAGCAACTCAATTGGTCAGCCAATTGATTTCAGCAATTTTAAAATTATGAAGCAGCCTAGTGATTTTTAAAGTCTCCTTCTTCATATCAACAAGAGGGGACCTGTCAAGGCTTTCATTTGCAAGGAAAGACATAACAAAAGCACAACCAGTCTCCACAGCCATACGCTTATGAAGAGTGATATCGATATAGAGCCTGTCAAGTCTGACCGTGCCCTCGTTGTTGGGTGCCGTGGGACACACCCATCGACATTGTCAAGCTCAACAAACATACGATGGAGTAGGAGAAGACGGAGAGCCTCGAGGGAAGAGCCCTGTTCACCGGCACACTCACAACGATGAATCGATGATGAAGAGGACTGAAAGCACAAGTGCTTCCTGGGTGATTTTGGTAATTAATGTCAACATATCTCTTGTTGGACTAATGCTTTCATCTAGTATGTTTCAGATAACTTCAACAATGGAGTGGCATGGACTAGAGGATGTGGAACCCCTTCAAGATGATAAGGACAAAGGATTAGCTCAAGCTCAAAGCTCAGGACTCTACATTTTTTATTTTAGTGATCCAAGATCACATTGAGTCCATAGGAAAGCCAATACTGTTAAGAGGGGATGAGGTGTTGCTTAATTACTTGCTTGCTCAAAGTGCTTAGTGATATGCTCCAAAGCCCTCAACCACTTTCTCACATCCACATATGTACCAAACCAAAAGTCAAACTCGGCCCCACCAAAACTTTCTATCCGGCGCCACCGAGTTCTCTTGACATAGCCACTGCTAGAAACCCTAATCAATTCGGTCTCACCGATGGGATCTCGGTCTCACTGAGATGGGCTTGCAAACTCTCTGTTGCCTATTGCATTAATTTCGGTCTCACCGAAATATGAAATCGGTCCCACCGAGTTTCCTTGGCCAACTCTCTGTTTGCCTATTACCAAAATCGGTCCCACCGAGTTTGTGTAATTGGTCCAACCGAGATGAGGCTTTACCCTAACCCTAGCACATCGGTCCCATCGAGTTGACATGTCGGTCCCATCAAAAATCCTAACGTTCACATTTTGAACTAAATCGGTCTGACCGAGTTTCATTATTCGGTCCCACCGAGTTTGGTGCTTTGTGTGTAATGGTTAGATTTTGTGTGGATGCTATATATACCCCTCCACCCACTCTTCATTCATTGAGAGAGCCATCAGAACATGCCTACACTTCCAACATACATTTTCTGAGAGAAAACCACCTACACTTGTGTTGAGGTCAAGATATTCCATTCCAACCACATAAATCTTGATATCTAGCCTTCCCCTAGTTGCTTTCCACTCAAATCATCTTTCTACCAAATCCAATCCTATGAGAGAGAGTTGAGTGTTGGGGAGACTATCATTTGAAGCACAAGAGCAAGGAGTTCATCATCAACACACCATCTATTACCTTTTGGAGAGTGGTGTCTCCTAGATTGGCTAGGTGTCACTTGGGAGCCTACGTCAAGATTGTGGAGTTGAACCAAGGAGTTTGTACGGGCAAGGAGATCGCCTACTTCGTGAAGATCTACCCTAGCGAGGCAAGTCCTTCGTGGGCGATGGCCATGGTGGGATAGACAAGGTTACTTCTTCGTGGACCCTTCGTGGGTGAAGCCCTCCGTGGTCTCGCGCAACCGTTACCCTTCGTGGGTTGAAGTCTCCATCAACGTGGATGTACGCTAGCACCACCTATCGGAACCACGGATAAAAAAAATCTCCGTGTCTCCAATTGCGTTTGCACACTTCAATTCTATCCCTTTACATTCTTGCAACTTGCATGCTTTACTTTACGCTGCTCATATACTCTTGCCATGCTTGCTTGATGTGTATTGTGAATGTTTTAACTTGTGCTAAAACTCCACTTCAACTTAAAGAATTTAAAAACTGCAACTTTTCTTGCTAGAGTCTATTCACCCCCTCTAGACACCTCTTCTCGATCCTTTCAATTGGTATCAGAGCTTTGGTCTCCATTGCCTTGGTTTAAACACCTTTGGAGGAAGATGGATGAGTATACGTTGGGGAGTCTTAGACATAGAGTGCCTATACTTGATGGAGAGTACTTTCATGAGTGGAAAAATGAGATGCTTGAGATTTTCAATGAATATCATTTAACCAACTACATTACCACTCCTTGTGCTCGCATTGTTGATCCTTTGCATCCCACACCCGAAGAGGATCTTGACATGATTCACAATCTTAGAACTATCAACCTTATTGTAAAAGGATTGCCAAAAACTTTGATTGCTAGCTTACCTACTTTAGATTGTGCTTACACCATATGGAGATTTCTAGACGAACGATTCCGAAATTATTCCTTGAAAAATCTAGATGAGATTCTCCATAAGTCTATTGCCTTGAATAGGATGAGTACTAGTGATCCTAAGTTTGATGATTGTCTATTTGAGCTTCGTGATCTCATGCGTGCCAAAGGAGATGTTGGAATTATTAGCAATATCACTTCCGAAGTCATTAGAATTCATAGAGATGAACATTATTACGGTCATACTTCTAATGAATCACTCTCTCTAGGAATCGATCCATCACATGACAATGTTGAACATGGATATTATGATGAGAATGATGATAGTGACTATGATCTTGATGATGCGATGAGACACTTTGGTCTTATGTCTAATCTTCGCGGCTACATGGCTGGAGGAAAGGAATGGGTCCTTGATAATGGATGTACTGATCATATGACCGGAGATAAAGATGTGTTTCGTGAGCTTGCTGAAAACGACGGCCCTCGAAAGTATGTCACTTTTGGTGATAACTCAAAGGGTAAGGTGGTTGGCCTTGGTAAGGTGGTCATCTCACATGATAGCTCCATACAAAATGTTATGCTCGTTGAATCGCTTGGCTAAAATTTACTTTCCGTATCTAGACTTGCTGACTTTGGTTTCAACGTCCTATTTACTGAAGTAGATTGCCAAGTGTTTCATAGAGATAATCATAAAATGGTCTTTACCGGTATCCGTAGAGGTGATCTTTACATTGTTGATTTCACTAAAAAGGCTCAACCTAGAACTTGCTTTATTGCTAAATCTTCGAAAGGATGGTTGTGGCATAGAAGGTTAGGTCATGTGGGCATGCGAAATCTTGATAAGCTTATTAAAGGTGATCATATCCTTGGAGTAAAAGATGTTATATTTGACAAGGATAGACTTTGTAGTGCTTGTCAAGCAGGAAAACAAGTTGGAGGAAGTCACCCCGTGAAGAACATCATGATCACGAGAAGACCGCTCGAGCTACTTCATATGGATCTCTTTGGTCACAATGCTTACAAGAGTCTCGGTGGTAACTCATTTGGTCTAGTTATAGTTGATGATTTTTCAAGATTTACGTGGGTGTTCTTTCTTGATGATAAATCGCAGGTCCAAAAGATCTTCAAAATCTTCGCTAGGAAGGCCCAAAATCAATTTGAAGTAAAAATCAAGAAGGTTCACAGCGACAATGGAACGGAGTTCAAGAACGCAAATGTGGACACCTTTCTTGACGAAGAAGGGATCTCACACTAGTTGTCGGCTACATACACGCCTCAACAAAATGGAGTTGTTGAGAGGAAGAACCGAACTCTTATTGAGATGGCAAGAACGATGCTTGATGAGTACAAGACTCCAAAACACTTTTGGGCAGAAGCGGTTGAGACAGCTTGTCATGCAACAAATCGCTTATATCTTCACAAGCTACTCGGCAAGATGGCATATGAGCTCCTCACCGGTAACAAACCCCAAGTTGGATACTTTTGAGTATTTGGCTCAAAGTGTTACATTCTTGATAAGCATTGTCGTTCTAAATTTGCTCCTAAATTTCATGAGGGTTTCCTACTTGGTTATGGCTCAAACTCTCACACTTACCGTGTTTACAACAATTTCACCCGAAAGGTTGAAGAGACGGTAGATGTGAAGTTTGATGAATCTAATGGCTCGCAAGTAGAGCAATTGCCAATTAATGTAGGAGATAAAGACCCTTCGGAAGCAATCCAAGACTTGTCTATTGGAAAGATTCGACCAACAGAGGTGAAGGAGATTACCTCATCCGTCCAAGTGGAAGCTTCTACCTCACGACAAGGTGAACCAAGAGTTGACGTGGAAGCATCCACGAGTGGGACACATCAAGATGAAGAAAACGAGTAAGTACACCAATATGAACCTCATCAACCTCCTTCTCCACCACGACAAGAGAACGACAACGTCAACAATGAAGAAGGCCAAGATGATGAAGAGGATGTTCCACCCCGATCCAAGCAAAAGCTCCCACGAGTTCGAGCAAGAGTCTCAAGAGATCATCCCGTTGAACAAATCTTCAATGATATACAAACTGGGAGAATCACTCGCTCTAAAACTCGTTTGGCTAATTTTTGTGAACATTATTCATTCATCTCTAGTATTGAACCTATGAAGGTTGAAGAAACATTGGAAGATCCGTATTGGATAAACGCCATGCATGAAGAGCTACACAACTTTGAGAGAAATCAAGTATGGACATTGGTCGAGAAGCCCGACAACAACCACAACATTGTTGGTACCAAATGGGTGTTTCGCAACAAGCAAGATGAAGATGGTCAAGTCGTCCGCAACAAAGCTCATCTAGTCGCCCAAGGCTACACTCAAGTCGAAGGTATGGACCACGGTGAGACATATGCCCCCGTTGCTAGACTTGAGTCCATCCGCATCTTACTTGCCTATGCTAATCACCATGATATCACTTTATACAAAATGGACATTAAAAGTGCTTTTCTAAACGGTGAAATTGAGGAGGAAGTTTATGTTAAACAACCTCCCGGCTTTGTCATTCCTAAGAAACCCGATCATGTTTACAAACTTCACAAAGCTCTTTATGGTCTTAAACAAGCTCCTAGAGCATGGTATAAATGCTTAACCAAGTTCCTTATTGAAAAAGGCTTTGAGATTGGAAAGATAGATTCTACTCTTTTTACTAAAAGGGTTAATGGTGAGTTATTTGTATGCCAAATTTATGTTGATGATATCATATTTGGGTCAACTAACCCTCGTTTTAGTGAGAAGTTTGGAAAGCTAATGTCAAAGAAGTTTGAGATGTCTATGATGAGTGAACTCAAGTTCTTTCTTGGTTTGCAAATCAAGCAAACTAAGGAAGGCACCTTTGTCTCTCAAACAAAGTACACCAAGGACTTATTCAAGAAGTTCAACATGCAAGAAAGCAAAGGTATGAAAACTCCTATGCCTACTAATGGACATCTTAATTTGACTAAGGATGGTAAACCAGTTGATCAGAAAGTTTATCGCTCTATGATTGGATCATTGTTATATCTATGTGCCTCTCGTCCCGATATTATGCTAAGTGTGTGCATGTCTGCACGATATCAAGCGGCCCCCAAAAAATGTCATCTTAAGGCTGTGAAAAGGATAGTAAGATACTTAATACATACACCAAATTTTGGCATTTGGTATCCTAAGAGGTCCTCTTTTGATCTTGTTGGCTATTCCGACTCGGACTATGCCGGAGACAAGGTTGATAGAAAGTCCACTTCGGGTACGTGTCAATTTCTTGGTAGATCTCTTGTGTCTTGGTCCTCCAAGAAAAAAACTCAGTATCCTTATCCACCGCCAAAGCGGAATACATTGCCGCCGGTTCATGTTGTGCTCAATTACTTTGGATGACCCAAACTCTTAAAGATTATGGGATCAATGTGAAACATGTTCCATTGCTTTGTGACAATGAAAGTGCTATTAAGATTGCTCACAACCCCATACAACATTCTCGAACTAAGCATATTGAAGTTCGTCATCATTTCATTCGAGATGATGTTGCAAAAGGGGACATTGATCTTAAGCATGTTCGTAACGATAAGCAATTGACGGATATATTCACCAAACTGCTTGATGAGAAAGTCTTTTGCCGTTTGAGAGGAGAACTGAACATCATTGATGCTTCAAACTTGGAGTAGGAACTCCATTTTGGATACATGCAAGGCATGAATCTATGACTAATCCTTGATACTTCTCTTATGATGATATTCATATGTCTTGGATATATTTGTACCCTTGCATGTTATCTAACCCTTGTAGGTACTTGGATGAATCTAAATCTATGAGATTGCAACTCACTCACATCTTGAGCAATCTCTACATCACCAAGTCTCTACACAATGGTGGTTGATGACAAGGAAGCATGAAATCCTTCAACATATCCTTTGACAAATTATATATATATATATATATATATCAAATTTCATTTGGTATCAAGTTTCATGATTGTCATCTTGGATACACAAGTGCTTTTCTTTGCAAAAACTAACCCATGTAGGTAGATGAACTCACTTTAAAGTGGTGCTCCCGACTCTTGATGAGCTACATCAACCTCGAGCAACTCACACAAGTTCAACTATATGACTAGGATCAACACCACCACCCAAGGTATGTTATTCCATTAGAGAAACTTTACCCCGAGATATGGGTCAAAGCAGCTCAACAAGATGAGTATACATCAAATGCTTAACCGAAAAATGGTAACCCAATTTTGAGCTTAAATGATGAGTATGACTTATGATCAAGTGTTCTCACTTGACTCCATAGTCAATATACTCTAACATAGGTGACTTTGTCACCGCCCAATTCTAGATGAAGTTCTCTAGTGTTTCTTTGAGTTTTTGCATATTGCCCTTTGCATATTTATTCCCTTTCCTTTGTCAAAAAAGGCTTCATCTAGATTATCTTTTCTCTGTTTTGTTCTGCATTTCTTGCATCCAATTCATTGCAAATCCTTCACTTAATTCGTTGCAAATATTTGTGAGATCTTATTTGCCTAGTGAGCTGAGGTGAAAAGTGTTTTCTCTGTGATGAACTCGGTCACACTGGTCTGTTGTTTTCGGTCCAACCGAATCCTTTCGGTGGAACCGAAGCACACAACTTGGTGCCACCGATTTCACTGCAGAAAAGACAACTTGCCACTTGATCCTGCATTATTTTTGTTCCAGCTCCACTCGATGATTCTTGTCCTCTACCAGCATCACATTCTATATGCTGCTTTGCTCTGTGACTCAAGGACCAAACCTAGTTTGACGCACACTCCAGAAGATCCCTTCTTGGAAATTGATGTCAAAGGGGGAGAGAGAGATCACATCAAAGCTTAATCACTTCAACAGGGGAAGAGAATTCTTCACCAGGGGGGAAGAGAAATCACACAAAATCCCAGATGTTTGGTATTCAAAGAGGAGAGAAGTCACATGTCTTTAGAGGGGAAAAGACATGTTCATGTTTGCTTATTTGGTTTGCTCTGAGTTTCTTTGCCTATATTCTCCCAGTATCCCATACAAGATTCAGGGGGAGCAGGACATCTAAGGGAAGGAAATTTTGAATTCATTGCATATCTTTACCTTTTGGGGACATGTATATATCTAATAAAATATCCAGTGCTCACACTCTACATGTCATCCCAATCTTGGTACTCTTGTGGTTCTTTTTGTTTGCTCTAGCTAGTAGATGTATCTGTGTTATCTAACCTTGTTTACTCAGGTTCATCCCTTTCTAAGCCAACTCAAGACCACAAGGTAAGTATATGCATCACACTCATGTGCATGAGGATCTCTTGCTGATGTGCATACTGTTTGCAAGAAGGACTCACGAGCATGAAGGTACACTTCCATACTTACATCATTTACTCTGATGCATATAGCCAAGATACATGTAACACATTGCTTACTCTGTCATGCTTATGCATTCACATGCTCATATCTACATGATTGCATACATATAGGGGGAGCCTATGCACGTTACATGTCTTTCCAAAGCTTTACTTGTTATTCTCTATATCCTTATCTAAAGCTTTGATGTATGTTGTCATCAATTACCAAAAAGGGGGAGATTGAAAGCACAAGTGCTCCCTCGGTGATTTTGGTAATTAATGTCAACATATCTCTTGTTGGACTAATGCTGTCATCTAGTATGTTTCAGATAACTTCAACAATGGAGTGGCATGGACTAGAGGATGTGGAACCCCTTCAAGATGATAAGGACAAAGGATTGGCTCAAGCTCAAAGCTCAGGACTCTACATTTTTCATTTTAGTGATCCAAGATCACATTGAGTCCATAGGAAAGCCAATACTATTAAGAGGGGATGAGGTGTTGCTTAATGACTTGCTTGCTCAAAGTGCTTAGTCATATGCTCCAAAGCCCTCAACCACTTTCTCACATCCACATATGTCCCAAACCAAAAGTCAAACTCGGCCCCACCGAAACTTTCTATCCGGCACCACCGAGTTCTCTTGACATAGCCACTGCCAGAAACCCTAATCAATTCGGTCTCACCGATGGGATCTCGGTCTCACCGAGATGGGCTTGCAAACTCTCTGTTGCCTATTGCATTAATTCCGGCCTCACCAAAATATGAAATCGGTCCCACCGAGTTTCCTTGGCCAACTCTTTGTTTGCCTATTACCAAAATCGGTCCCACGGAGTTTGTGTAATCGGACCAACCGAGATGAGGCTTTACCCTAACCCTAGCACATCGGTCCCACCGAGTTGACATGTCGGTCCCACCAAAAATCCTAACGTTCACATTTTGAACTAAATCGGTCTGACCGAGTTTCATTATTCGGTCCCACCAAGTTTGGTGATTTGTGTGTAACGGTTAGATTTTGTGTGGAGGCTATATATAACCCTCCACCCACTCTTCATTCGTTGAGAGAGCCATCAGAACATGCCTACACTTCCTGTTGGGGAACGTAGTAATTTCAAAAAAATTCCTACGCACACACAGGATCATGGTGATGCATAGCAACGAGAGGGGAGAGTGTGTCCACGTACCCTCGTAGACCGAAAGCAGAAGCGTTAGCACAACGCGGTTGATGTAGTCGTACGTCTCCACGATCCGACCAATTCAAGTACCGAACGTACGGCACCTCCGAGTTTAGCACACATTCAGCTCGATGACGTCCCGCGAACTCCGATCCAGCAGAGCTTCACGGGAGAGTTCCGTCAGCACGACGGCGTGATGACGGTGATGATGTTGCTACCGACCCAGGGCTTCGCCTAAGCACCGCTACGATATGATCGAGGTGGAATATGGTGGAGGGGGGCACCGCACACGGCTGGGAGAGATCAACAGATCAACTTGTGTCTATGGGGTGCCCCCTCCCCCGTATATAAAGGAGTGGAGGAGGGGGAGGTCCGGCCCTCTCTATGGCGTGCCCTAGGGGAGTCCTACTCCCACCAGGAGTAGGATTCCCCCTTTCCTAGTAGAACTAGGAGCCCTTCCAAGTAGTAGGAGTAGGAGTAGGAGAGAAGGAAAGGGAAAAGAGAAGAGAAGGAAGGAGGGGGCGCCGCCCCTCCCCCTAGTCCAATTCGGACTAAGCCTTGGGGGGCGCACAGCCTCCCCTCTGTCTTTCCCCTAAAGCCCAATAAGGCCCATATACTCCCCGGCGAATTCCCGTAACTCTCCGGTACTCCGAAAAATACCCGAATCACTCGGAACCTTTCCGATGTCCGAATATAGTCGTCCAATATATCGATCTTTACGTCTCGACCATTTCGAGACTCCTCGTCATGTCCCCGATCTCATCCGGGACTCCGAACTACCTTCGTTACATCAAAACACATAAACTCATAATATCGATCGTCACCGAACTTTAAGCGTGCGGACCCTACGGGTTCGAGAACTATGTAGACATGACCAAGACACATCTCCGGTCAATAACCAATAGCGGAACCTGGATGCTCATATTAGTTCCCACATATTTACAAAGATTTTATCGGTCAAACCGCATAACAACATACGTTGTTCCCTTTGTCATCGGTATGTTACTTGCCCGAGATTCGATCGTCGGTATCTCAATACCTAGTTCAATCTCGTTACCGGCAAGTCTCTTTACTCGTTCCGTAATACATCATCCCGCAACTAACTCATTAGTTACAATGCTTGCAAGGCTTATGGTGATGTGCATTACCGAGTGGGCCCAGAGATACCTCTCCGACAATCGGAGTGACAAATCCTAATCTCGAAATACGCCAACCCAACAAGTACCTTCGGAGACACCTGTAGAGCACCTTCATAATCCCCAGTAACGTTGTGACGTTTGGTAGCACACAAAGTGTTCCTCCGGCAAACAGGAGTTGCATCATCCCATAGTCATAGGAACATGTATAAGTCATGAAGAAAGCAATAGCAACATACTAAACGATCAAGTGCTAAGCTAACGGAATGGGTCAAGTCAATCACATCATTCTCCTAATGATGTGCTCCCGTTAATCAAATGGCAACTCATGTCCATGGCTGGGAAACTCAACCATCTTTGATCAACGAGCTAGTCAAGTAGAGGCATACTAGTGACACTCTGTTTGTCTATGTATTCACACATGTATTATGTTTCCGGTTAATACAATTCTAGCATGAATAATAAACATTTATCATGAAATAAGGAAATGAATAATAACTTTATTATTGCCTCTAGGGCATATTTCCTTCAGTCTCCCACTTGCACTAGAGTCAATAATCTAGATCTCATCGCCATGTGATTTAACATCAACAGTTCACATCATCATGTGATTAACACCCATAGTTCACATCGTCATGTGACCAACACCCAAAGGGTTTACTAGAGTCAGCAATCTAGTTCACATCGCCATGTGATTAACACCCAAAGAGTACAAAGGTGTGATCATGTTTTGCTTGTGAGTGAAGTTTAGTCAACGGGTCTGCCAAATTCAGATCCGTATGTATTTTGCAAATTTCTATGTCAACAATGCTCTGCACGGAGCTACTCTAGCTAATTGCTCCCACTTTCAATATGTATCCAGATTGAGATTTAGAGTCATCTGGATTAGTGCCAAAACTTGCATCGAGTAACCCTTTACGATGAACTTTTTGTCACCTCCATAACCGAGAAACATATCCTTATTCCACTAAGGATAATTTTGACCAATGTCCAGTGATCTACTCCTACATCACTATTGTACTCCCTTGCCAAACTCAGGGCAGGGTATACAATAGGTCTGGTACACAACATGGCATACTTTATAGAACCTATAGCTGAGGCATAGGGAATGACTTTCATTTATTCTCTATCTTCTGCCGTGGTCGGGTTTTGAGTCTTACTCAACTTCACACCTTGCAACACAGGCAAGAACTCTTTCTTTGACTGTTCCATTTTGAACTACTTTAAAAACTTGTCAAGGTATGTACTCATTGAAAAAACTTATCAAGCGTCTTGATCTATCTTTATAGATCTTGATGCTCAATATATAAGCAGCTTCACCGAGGTCTTTCTTTTAAAAAAACTCCTTTCAAACACTCCTTTATGCTTTACAGAAAATTCTACATCATTTCCGATCGACAATATGTCATTCACATATACTTATCAGAAAGGCTGTATTGCTCCCACTCTCTTTCTTGTAAATACAAGCTTCACCACAAGTCTGTATAAAACTATATGCTTTGATCAACTCATCAAAGCGTATATTCCAACTCCGACATGCTTGCACCAGTCCATAGATGGATCGCTGGAGCTTGCACATTTTGTTAGCACCTTTAGGATCGACAAAACCTTCTGGTTGTATCATATACAACTCTTCTTTAAGAAATCCATTCAGGAATACAGTTTTGACATCCATTTTCCATATTTAATAAAATGCGGCAACTGCTAACATGATTCGGATAGACTTTTAAGCATCGATACGAGTGAGAAAATCTCATCGTAGTCAACACCTTGAACTTGTCGAAAACATTTTTGCGACAATTCGAGCTTTGTAGATAGTAACACTACTATCAGCGTCCGTCTTCCTCTTGAAGGTCCATTTATTTTCTATGGCTTGCCGATCATCACGCAAGTCAACCAAAGTCCATACTTTGTTCTCATACATGGATCTCATCTCAGATTTCATGGCCTCAAGCCATTTCGGGGAATCTGGGCTCATCATCGCTTCCTCATAGTTCGTAGGTTCATCATGGTCAAGTAACATGACCTCCAGAACAGGATTACCGTACCACTCTGGTGCGGATCTCACTCTGGTTGACCTACGTGGTTCAGTAGTAACTTGATCTGAAGTTACATGATCATCATCATTAGCTTCCTCCCTAATTGGTGTAGGAGTCACAGGAACAGATTTCTGTGATGGACTACTTTCCAATAAGGGAGCAGGTACAGTTACCTCATCAAGTTCTACTTTCCTCCCACTCACTTCTTTCGAGAGAAACTCCTTCTCTAGAAAGGATCCATTCTTAGCAACGAATGTCTTGCCTTCGGATCTATGATAGAAGGTGTACCCAACTGTCTCCTTTGGGTATCCTATGAAGACACATTTCTTCGATTTGGGTTTGAGCTTATCAGGATGAAACTTTTTCACATAAGCATCGCAACCCCAAACTTTAAGAAATGACAACTTTGGTTTCTTGCCAAACCACAGTTCATATAGTGTCATCTCAACGGATTTAGATGGTGCCCTATTTAACGTGAATGCAGCTGTCTCTAATGCGTAACCCCAAAACGATAGTGGTAAATCGGTAAGAGACATCATAGATTGCACCATATCTAATAAAGTACGGTTACGATGTTCGGACACACCATTATGCTGTGGTGTTCCAGGTGGCGTGAGTTGCAAAACTATTCCGCATTGTTTCAAATGAAGACCAAACTCGTAACTCAAATATTCTCCTCCACGATCAGATCATAGAAACTTTATTTTTTTGTTACGATGATTTTCCACTTCACTCTGAAATTATTTGAACTTTTCAAATGTTTCAGATTTATGTTTCATCAAGTAGATATACCCATATCTGCTCAAATCATGTGTGAAGGTCAGAAAATAACGATACCTGCCGCGGGCCTCAACACTCATCGGACTGCATACATCAGTATGTATTATTTCCAACAAGTCTGTTGCTCGCTCCATTGTTCCGGAGAACGGAGTCTTAGTCATCTTGCCCATGAGGCATGGTTCGCAAGCATCAACTGATTCATAATCAAGTGATTCCAAAAGCCCATCAGCATGGATTTTCTTCATGCGCTTTACACCAATATGACCTAAACGGCAGTGCCACAAATAAGTTGCACTATCATTATGAACTTTGCATCTTTTGGATTCAATATTATGAATATGTGTATCACTACGATCGAGATCCAACAAACTATTTTCATTGGGTGTATGACCATCGAAGGTTTTATTCCTGTAAACAGAACAACAATTATTCTCTGACTTTAAATGAATAACCGTATTGCAATAAACATGATCAAATCATATTCATGCTCAACACAAACACCAACTAATATTTATTTAGGTTTAACACTAATCCCAAAGTATAGGGAGTGTGCGATGATGATCATATCAATCTTGGAACCACTTCCAACACACATCGTCACTTCACCCTCAACTAGTCTCTGTTTATTCTATAACTCCTGTTTCGAGTTACTAATTTTTAGCAACCGAACAAGTATCAAATACCCAGAGGCTACTATAAACACTAGTAAGGTACACATCAATAACTTGTATATCAAATATACCCTTGTTCACTTTGCCATCCTTCTTATCCACCAAATATTCAGGGCATTTCCGCTTCCAGTGACCATTTCCTTTGCAGTAGAAGCACTCAGTTTCAGGCTTTAGTCTAGTTTTGGGCTTCTTCATGAAAGTGACAACTTGCTTGCCATTCTACATGAAGTTCCCTTTCTTTCCCTTTGCCCTTTTCTTGAAACTAGTGGTCTTGTTAATCATCAACACTTGATGCTCTTTCTTGATTTTTACCTTCATCGATTTCATCATCATGAAAAGCTCGGGAATCGTTTTCGTCATCCCTTGCATACTGTAGTTCATCATAAAGTTGTACTAACTTGGTGATGGTGACTAGAGAATTTTGTCAATCACTATTTTATCTAGAAGATTAACTCCCACTTGATTCAAGCGATTGTAGTACCCAGACAATCTGAGCACATGCTCACTGCTTGAGCTATTCTCCTCCATCTTTTAGCTATAGAACTTGTTGGAGACTTCATATCTCTCAACTCAGGTATTTGCTTGATGTGTATTGTGAATGTTTGAACTTGTGCTAAAACTCCGCTTCAACTTAAAGAATTTAAAAACTGCAGCTTTTCTTGCTAAGAGTCTATTCACCCCCCTCTAGACACCTCTTCTCGATCCTTTCAAGGACCAACATCAAATGGATGCAGGACAAAGTGTTCCCCCACCCCCCAGACTCTTCAACTCGCCTGAGACTGTCGATCTGGATCTTGTTGAGCATGATAATGAACTCACATTCGTGCCAAAACTGGGATTTGTGCTTCCAACGAAGAAAGGTGATAACAATGACACAAACACGTGGATTCATGAAGTGAGACAAGGCAAGGAGGCAAGGCCGTTTTGGGGGAAGTGAGAGAGTAGATTATAGTATGTGGGTTGATTTTAGTAATTGTTGACTTCCCTATTCTGTTGGATGGTATTTTCTCGTAGGATGTGTTGCAAGAATGCCACCTAGTGAGTGCATTAACTCTATTGTCGGGGTATTTAAGAGAAATTTGAAGGATAAAGCTAAAAATCTGACGACGGATTTTTGATCGTCTCGCTCGAATGTTTTTTCCGTTGGATCGAGTGCACCAATCTTGATGCATAGATAGTTGACACATCATCACCAGGAATCATCCGTTCCCGGAGTGACCGAAATGAACGCGAGACCCACCACTTCCCTTATCCCATCACAGTCACCCATTTCCCCTTCGCCCTCACTTATACTTTTAGGATCCCCATCAACGAGGTGCGGCGATCGCTGTGCGACGGCGAGAAACATGGCGGCGAGCATCTTGGCGGCGGCTTCGACCCCGGGGAGGACGAGGAGGCGACCGCAACGGGGCTCCGCGGTCGGACCTTGTTGATGACAGCTGGGAAGCCTTTGTGCATGTGCCCCTAAGGACTAGCTCTATCTGAAGAACATGAGACTAAATCTCGATGCTGCGTATGAACGGTGAGAAACCCGAACTTCGCCGCTCCGAAGAGCTGGCAGGAATCTACGTCGGAGCGTCGTCTAACCCGTCCCGACGAATTTAAGGAGGATGAAAGCCCAAAAGACTGACTCTAAGAAGAAGTGTCACCATCCATTGGAGTGCCGCCCATGCGAGGACTAAAAACCCTACCTATCTACTAGTCGGAGCCGAGTAACCAGGAATTTGCTCCGCGCCACCGACCGTCGGAGCGGCAGACGGAGGGGAGTCGAATCGAGGAGCCTACAAGGAGAGGTTGAGGGTAGAAAGGCTTTCCTGGGGGCCCTTGCAAGAAACAATAATTTAACCGATAAGAGACTAAATAGACTACATACATAATGTATAGCTTTACGATATCGTATCATGCATTGGATGAAATAAAAAGGATGCAAAAAAACCATCTTTCTCTCTCCCTAAATAGTAAACACACAATTCTCTTGCATGGTTTGAAAAATGAAAAAGAAAACAAAACTGCATTCAAGATGCAACAAGATGGTGCACTTGCAATGTACGAAAACAGGAGGCATGACAAAGGATTTAATATTCTTGAAATACCCCATAGTTTTATGTTCAACCACGCACATAGCTACTTGGTCAAGTCTGATCAAGGTGAGCTGATGGCCATCCTCATTGGCCATTGCGGGACACCCATCAATGTTGTATAGCTGAATGAGCACACGATGCAATGGGAGAATATAGAAAACCTAGAGGGGAGAGCCTTGTTGAAGCTGACCGATGTCAAATGGATGCAGAACAAGATTTTCCTCCCGAGGCTCTATGATTGTCCTGTGAACGTACATGTTGATCCCAAAGGATGGACGCGCGGATACCATGGTGAAGCATGGCCATTTTGGGACAAAAGTCTTGTCTTATGAGTTGGGACAACCTCAAGAGGCAATGGAGTTTTGGGGGACAGAGAGAGTGGATTATCGTATTTGGGTCGATTTTAGTACGTAGTAGATGATTTCACTATTACAATGTATCGGCTAAATATCCGTATTTTTTTTGCAAACCACGTAAGTTTTTTTGAATTTATCAACTTTTTTTGAAATGCGAACGTTTTGTAAATTTGTGAACAAAAAATTCAAAAAAGGGAACATTTTACGAAATTCCAGAACATTTTTAAATTGTAAAAAATATTTGAAAATAAGAACATTTTCTTGTATTCCAATTCTTTTTCCAATTTTTGAAGAGGTTTCAAAAAGAATGATAAAGTTCAAAAGGCAGAAAAACAAATTAACGAGAAAAGAGAAGAAAAGTGAAAAAATAAAAAATAAAAAAATCTTAAGCCTTGGCCTAGGGGTGGGAATAAACCAAATTCTTGGTTTTGTCATTTGTACAGACAATTTTGGTTTTTAGTTTCATAAACCGAAGTAAGTTTGGTAGGTTCTGGTTTTGTCCCGGTTAGCCAAAATATAACCGATCTATACGTACAGAGACTGCATGGAAACTCTCTCTCGTTGGACGAACGAAGCTTCCCATTTTCATCTACCCAACCACCCACTTCTCTATGCTAAAGTAGGCCATCGTGTTTCTACTGGACCAAAGCAAATAGACCAAGGGCATCTTCCGTGCACCATGGGCTGATCGCTTTGCATGGAAGCCCACATGCCATGCGCGTGTGCGACCACCCGAGCCAGCCAGCCAGTCATTTCCTATTTGGCGCCACAGGCGCCAGTTAACGTGCATTTTGTTAACTGGCGCCTGTGGCGTCCGTAAATGGGCCGGCCCATCTAGGCGCCGGTTGACGGTTTTTTTAATTCTATGAACTTTTTTGAATATTGATGAACTATTTCGAAATGTAATGAACATCTGTCTTGAAAATGTATGAACTTTTTATTCAGTTCCATGAACTTTTTTCTAAAAATACATGAACTTTTTTCAGTTTCTATGAACTTTTTTCAAATTTAATGAACTTTTGCTAAATTGGATGAACTTTTTTTCAATTTGAATGAACTTTTTTAAAAATTGATGAACTTTTTAAAAAGATATGAACATATTTTCTCAAATGGATGAACCTTTTTTCTTTAAATCTGTAAACCTTTCTTGAATTCATATTTTTATTTTCGTAAAAAAACTGGGGGCAGCACGCTAGTGGGCCGGCCCATGCTAGCAGCGCTGCACGCGCCGGATCGTTAACGGGTGCCTGCAGCGCTGTATAGGAGCTCCCAGCTAGCCACATCTTCTTTCTTTAGTCCCACATCGCCAGACCAAGGAGAATGTGGCAAAGAGCGTCGTTACATAAGAGTGTGCCGTTGTTGTATTGTCGACACAATTTTCTCAGCGCAAGTTCATTTCGGTATAAACCGATAAACCGAAAACAAAACTAGATTAGGCATATATAGTGATTGATAAGAGAAATTTATCTTAAGACTTACTTGTAACTTAGAAGACAATGATTCGTCGTGCATTTTTTCATCCCGTCGCCCGTGCTGCCTCGAGGGGGCGGCTCGGGCGAACCCTAGCCGCCCTCGACTCTCCTCCCCTCTCCTCGGCGGCCGGTGAGCGAAGCTCGCTTGGCTGACAGCGGTGGCGGGCTCGCCTCCGTACCTCGCGAGGAGGCCTCCGACTGCGGCGCCCCTGGGCGCCCGACGGTGCGACAGAAGTGGGATGCTGGGGCGGCGGCCTGATACGTCTCCAACGTATCTATAATTTTTTATTATTCCATGCTATTATATTATCTGTTTTGGATGTTTAATGGGCTTTATTATGCACTTTTATATTATTTTGGGGACTAACCTATTAACCGAAGGCCCAGTGCAAATTGCTGTTTTTTTTTTGCCTATTTCAGTGTTTCACAGAAAAGGAATATCAAACGGAATCCAAACGGAATGAAACCTTCGCGAGGATTATTTTTGGAACAAACGCAATCCAGGAGACTTGGAGTGGACGTCAAGGAAGCAACGAGGCGGCCACAAGGCAGGGAGGCGCGCCCAGGGGGTAGGCGCGCCCCCATCCTCGTGGGCCCCTCGTGGCTCCATCGACCTACTTCTTTCGCCTATATATACTCATATACCCTGAAAACATCCGAGAGCACCACGAAACCCTATTTCCACCGCCGCAACCTTCTGCACCCATGAGATCCCATCTTGGGGCCTTTTCCATCTTGGGGCCTTTTCCGGCGCTCCGCCGGAGGGGGAATAGATCACGGAGGACTTCGACATCAACACCATAGCCTCTTCGATGATGTGTGAGTAGTTTACCACAGACCTTCGAGTCCATAGTTATTAGCTAGATGGCTTCTTCTCTCTCTTTGGATCTCAATACAAAGTTCTCCTCGATTCTCTTGGAGATCTATTCGATGTAATTCTTTTTGCGGTGTGTTTTTCGAGATCCGATGAATTGTGGGTTTATGATCAAGATTATCTATGAACAATATTTGATTCTTCTCTGAATTCTTTTATGCATGATTTAAATATCTTTGCAAGTCTCTTCGAATTATCAGTTTGGTTTGGCCTACTAGATTGATCTTTCTTGCGATGGGAGAAGTGCTTAGCTTTCGTTTCAATCTTGCGGTATCCTTTCCCAGTGACAGCAGGGGAAGCAAGGCACGTATTGTATTGTTGCCATCGAGGATAAAAATATGGGGTTTATATCATATTGCTTGAGTTTATCCCTCTAGATCATGTCATCTTACCTAATGCGTTACTCTGTTCTTACGAACTTAATACTCTAGATGCATGCTGGATAGCGGTCGATGTGTGGAGTAATAGTAGTAGATGCAGAATCGTTTCGGTCTACTTGTCGTGGACGTGATGCCTATATACACGATCATGCCTAGATATTCTCATAACTATGCGCTTTTCTATCAATTGCTCCACAGTAATTTGTTCACCCACCGTAGAATTTGCTATCTTGAGAGAAGCCACTAGTGAAACCTATGGCCCCCGGGTCTAGTTTCCATCATATTAATCTCCCGTCAACTAGCTATTTCTGTCGCCGTTTATTTTTGCAATCTTTACTTTCCAATCTATACAACAAAAATACGAAAAATATTTATCTTATTATCTTTATCAGATCTCACTTTTGCAAGTGGCCGTGAAGGGATTGACAACCCCTTTATCGCGTTGGTTGCAAGGTTCTTGATTGTTTGTGCAGGTACAAGGGATTTGCGTGAAGTCTCCTACTGGATTGATACCTTGGTTCTCAAAACTGAGGGAAATACTTACGCTACTTTTCTGCATCACCATTTCCTCTTCAAGGGAAAACCAATGCATGCTCAAGAGGTGGCAAGAAGGATTTTTGGCGCCGTTGCCGGGGAGGCTTACACCAAGTCAAGTCAAGATTCGATCTCCCACCAACGTGCGATTTCTGGCGCCGTTGCCGCGGAGATCTACGCTCAAGTCAATACATACCAAGTACCCATCACAAACTCTTATCCCTCGCATCACATTATTTGCCATTTGCCTCTCGTTCTCCTCTCCCCCATTTCACCTTTGCCTTTTCTTCGCCTTCTTCCCGTATGTATCTTTGTTTGTGTTTTCATGTGCCTTCTATTTGCTTGCTAAAAATCTATTGATATGGATCCACTTAAAGTGTTCTACTTGGATCATCTTTGATCCTTATGCGCTCGTGCTGAAACCCCAACTAGCCTAGTTGATGGGAAATGTTTAGATGAGCATGCTCATTTTGTGCGTCACCGTTTGTCTGAAAAGGGAGACTCTTATGGGATCAAATAAACAGATTGTCTTATGCTTCGGATCTTTGTGAAATTTATGATTTTACTTGTTGTTCTAAGAACCCTAAAAAACACCTCTCCTACCTATGTGAGTTTAATGAAAATGAAATCTTATCTTCTTATGCAAAGGGTGTTTATAGTTACTACGATATCAAACAAATTGAAGAAGTTGTTGCTTTTAAGGGTGCTTATGAAGTTGCTTGTTTGATTGAAAAGTATGATATTACTCTCTATGAATCTGAAATTTTGACATACTTAAATATTGCTATGAAATCTATGCTCATAATGTCTATGTCAAAGAATTTATTGAAAGAATGATCGTTGCTTCTGAAGAAAATAATGATATGCATGAATCTATAGATAATTATGATTCCGATGATTTGGTTGAAATATGTTGGGGAACATAGTAGTTTCAAAAACAAATCCTACGCACACGCAAGATCATGGTGATGCATAGCAACGAGAGGAGAGAGTATGTCCACGTACGCTCGTAGACCGAAAGCAGAAGCGTTAGCACAACGCGGTTGATGTAGTCGTACGTCTTCATGATCCGACCGATCAAGTACCGAACGCACGGCACCTCCGAGTTCAGCACATGTTCAGCCCGATGACTTCCCTCGAACTCCGGTCCAGCCGAGTGTTGAGGTAGAGTTTCGTCAGCACGACGGCGTGGTGACGATGATGATGTTCTACCGATGCAGGGCTTCGCCTAAACACTGCTACGATATTATCGAGGTGGACTATGATGGAGGGGGGCACCACACACGGCTAAAAGATCAATGATCAATTGTTGTGTCTTTGGGGTGCCCCCTGCCCCCGTATATAAAGGAGCAAGGGGGGAGAGGCGGCCGGCCAGGAGAGGGGTGCGCCAGGAGGAGTCCTACTCCCACCGGGAGTAGGACTCATCCCTTCCTTGTTGGATTAGGAGAAGGGGGAAAGAGGAGAGAGAGAGAGGAAGGAAAGGGGGGGGCGCCTCCCCCCTCCTTGACCAATTCGGACTAGAGGGGGAGGGGGCACGCGGCCTGCCCTAGCCACCTCTCCTCTTCTCCACTAAGGCCCATGTACGCCCATTAAACCCCCGGGGGGTTCCAGTAACCTCCCGGTACTCCGATATATATCCGATAACCCCTGGAACCATTCCGGTGTCCGAATATAGTCGTCCAATATATCAATCTTCATGTCTCGACCATTTCGAGCCTCCTCATCATGTCCGTGATCACATCCGGGACTCTGAACTACCTTCGGTACATCAAAACATATAAACTCATAATATAACTATCATCGAAACTTTAAGCGTGCGGACCCTACGGGTTCGCGAACTATGTAGACATGACCGAGACACGTCTCCGGTCAATAACCAATAGCGGAACCTGGATGCTCATATCGGCTCCCACATATTCTACGAAGATCTTTATCGGTCAAACCGCATAACAACATACGTTCTTCCCTTTGTCATCGGTATGTTACTTGCCCGAGATTCGATCGTCGGTATCTCAATACCTAGTTCAATCTCGTTACCGGCAAGTCTCTTTACTCATTCCGTAATACATCATCCCACAACTAACTCATTAGTTGCAATGCTTGCAAGGCTTAAGTGATGTGCATTACCGAGTGGGCCCAGAGATACCTCTCCGACAATCGGAGTGACAAATCCTAATCTCGAAATACGCCAACCCAACAAGTACCTTTGGAGACACCTGTAGAGCACCTTTATAATCACCCAGTTACGTTGTGACGTTTGGTAGCGCATAAAGTGTTCCTCCGGTAAACGGGAGTTGCATAATCTCATAGTCATAGGAACATGTATAAGTCATGAAGAAAGCAATAGCAGAATACTAAACGATCGTGTGCTAAGCTAACGGAATGGGTCAAGTCAATCACATCATTCTCCTAATGATGTAATCCCGTTGATCAAATGAAAACTCATGTCTATGGCTAGGAAACATAACCATCTTTGATCAACGAGCTAGTCAAGTAGAGGCATACTAGTGACACTCTGTTTGTCTATGTATTCACACATGTATCACCGGTTAATACAATTCTAGCATGAATAATAAACATTTATCATGATATAAGGAAATAAATAATAACTTTATTGTTGCCTCTAGGGTATATTTCCTTCAGTCTCCCACTTGCACTAGAGTCAATAATCTAGATTACACAGTAATGATTCTAACACCCATGGAGCCTTGGTGATGATCATTTTTTGCTCGTGGAAGAGGCTTAGTCAACGGGTCTGCAACATTCAGATCCGTATGTATCTTGCAAATTTCTATGTCTCCCACCTGGACTAGATCCCGGATGGAATTGAAGCGTCTCTTGATGTGCTTGGTTCTCTTGTGAAATCTGGATACCTTTGCCAAGGCAATTGCACCAGTATTGTCACAAAAGATTTTCATTGGACCCGATGCACTAGGTATGACACCTAGATCGGATATGAACTCCTTCATCCAGACTCCTTCATTTGCTGCTTCCGAAGCAGCTATGTACTCCGCTTCACACGTAGATCCCGCCACAACGCTTTGTTTAGAACTGCACCAACTGACAGCTCCACCATTCAATGTAAACACGTATCCGGTTTGTGATTTAGAATCGTCCGGATCAGTGTCAAATCTTGCATCGACGTAACCATTTACGACTAGCTCTTTGTCACCTCCATAAACGAGAAACATATCCTTAGTCCTTTTCAGGTATTTCATGATGTTCTTGACCGCTGTCCAGTGATCCACTCCTGGATTACTTTGGTACCTCCCTGCTAAACTTATAGCAAGGCACACATCAGGTCTGGTACACAGCATTGCATACATGATAGAGCCTATGGCTGAAGCATAGGGAACATCTTTCATCTTCTCTCTATCTTCTGCAGTGGTCGGGCATTGAGTCTTACTCAATTTCAAACCTTGTAACACAGGCAAGAACCCTTTCTTTGCTTGATCCATTTTGAACTTCTTTAAAACTTTGTCAAGGTATGTGCTTTGTGAAAGTCCAATTAAGCGTCTTGATCTATCTCTATAGATCTTAATGCCCAATATATAAGCAGCTTCACCGAGGTCCTTCATTGAAAAACTCTTGTTCAAGTACCCCTTTATGCTATCCAGAAATTCTATATCATTTCCAATCAGTAATATGTCATCCACATATAATATCAGAAATGCTACAGAGCTCCCACTCACTTTCTTGTAAATACAGGCTTCTCCAAAAGTCTGTATAAAACCAAATGCTTTGATCCCAATATCAAAGTGTTTATTCCAACTCCGAGCGGCTTGCACCAGTCCATATATGGATCGCTGGAGCTTGCACACTTTGTTAGCTCCTTTTGGATCGACAAAACCTTCTGGTTGCATCATATACAACTCTTCTTCCAGAAATCCATTCAAGAATGCAATTTTGACATCCATTTGCCAAATTTCATAATCATAAAATGCGGCAATTGCTAACATGATTCAGACAGACTTAAGCATCGCTACGGGTGAGAAAGTCTCATCGTATTCAATCCCTTGAACTTGTCGAAAACCTTTCGCAACAAGTCGAGCTTTATAGACAGTAACATTACCGTCAGCGTCAGTCTTCTTCTTGAAGATCCATTTATTCTCAATGGCTTGCCGATCATCGGGCAAGTCAACCAAAGTCCACACTTTGTTCTCATACATGGATCCCATCTCAGATTTCATGGCCTCAAGCCATTTTGCGGAATCTGGGCTCACCATCGCTTCTTCATAGTTCGTAGGTTCGTCATGGTCCAGTAATATAACCTCCAGAACAGGATTACCGTACGACTCTGGTGCGGATCTCATTCTGGTTGACCTATGAGGTTCAGTAACAACTTGATCTGAAGTTTCATGATCATCATCATTAGCTTCCTCACTAATTGGTGTAGGTGTCACAGGAACCGGTTTCTGTGATGAACTACTTTCCAATAAGGGAGCAGGTATAGTTACCTCATCAAGTTCTACTTTCCTCCCACTCACTTCTTTCGAGAGAAACTCCTTCTCTAGAAAGATTCCAAATTCAGCAACAAAAGTCTTGCCTTCGGATCTGTGATAGAAGGTGTACCCAACAGTCTCTTTTCGGTATCCTATGAAGACACATTTCTCCGATTTGGGTTCGAGCTTATCAGGTTGAAGATTTTTCACATAAGCATCGTAGCCCCAAACTTTAAGAAACGACAACTTTGGTTTCTTGCCAAACCACAGTTCATAAGGCGTCGTCTCAACGCATTTCGATGGTGCCCTATTTAACGTGAATGCAGCCGTCTCTAAAGCATAACCTCAAAACGATAGCGGTAAATCAGTAAGAGACATCATAGATCGCACCATATCTAGTATTGTACGATTACGACGTTCGGACACACCATTACGCTGTGGTGTTCCGGGTGGCGTGAGTTGCAAAAGTATTCCGCATTGTTTCAAATGAAGACCAAACTCGTAACTCAAATATTCTCCTCCACGATCAGATCATAGAAACTTTATTTTCTTGTTACGATGATTTTCAACTTCACTCTGAAATTCTTTGAACTTTTCAAATGTTTCAGACATATGTTTCATTAAGTAGATATACCCATATCTGCTTAAATCATCTGTGAAGGTGAGAAAATAACGATACCCGCCGCGAGCCTCAATATTCATCGGACCACATACATCTGTATGTATTATTTCCAACAAATCTGTTGCTCGCTCCATAGTTCCGGAGAACGGCGTTTTAGTCATCTTGCCCATGAGGCACGGTTCACAAGTACCAAGTGATTCATAATCAAGTGGTTCCAAAAGTCCATCAGTATGGAGTTTCTTCATGCGCTTTACACCAATATGGCCTAAACGGCAGTGCCACAAATAAGTTGCACTATCATTATCAACTCTGCATCTTTTGGTTTCAATATTATGAATATGTGTATCACTACTATCGAGATTCAACAAAAATAGACCACTCTTCAAGGGTGCATGACCATAAAAGATATTACTCATATAAATAGAACAACCATTATTCTCTGATTTAAATGAATAACCGTCTCGCATCAAACAAGATCAAGATATAATGTTCATGCTCAACGCTGGCACCAAATAACAATTATTTAGGTCTAAAACTAATCCCGAAGGTAGATGTAGAGGTAGCGTGCCGACCGCGATCACATCGACTTTGGAACTATTTCCCACGCGCATCGTCACCTCGTCCTTAGCCAATCTTCGCTTAATCTGTAGTCCCTGTTTCGAGTTGCAAATATTAGCAACAAAACCAGTATCAAATACCCAGGTGCTACTGCGAGCATTAGTAAGGTACACATCAATAACATGTATATCACATATACCTTTGTTCAACTTGCCATCCTTCTTATCCGCCAAATACTTGGGGCAGTTCCGCTTCCAGTGACCAGTCTGTTTGCAGTAGAAGCACTCAGTCTCAGGCTTAGGTCCAGAATTGGGTTTCTTCTCCTGAGCAGCAACTTGTTTGCTGTTCTTCTTGAAGTTCCCCTTCTTCTTCCCTTTGCCCTTTTTCTTGAAACTGGTGGTCTTGTTGACCATCAACACTTGATGGTCCTTCTTGTTTTGTACCTCCGCAGCCTTTAGCATTGGGAAGAGCTCGGGAATCGTCTTATCCATCCCTTGCATGTTATAGTTCATCACGAAGCTCTTGTAGCTTGGTGGCAGTGATTGAAGAATTCTGTCAATGACGCTATCACCCGGAAGATTAACTCCCAGTTCAATCAAGTGATTGTTATACCCAGACATTTTGAGTATATGCTCACTGACAGAACTATTCTCCTCCATCTTACAGCTGTAGAACTTATTGGAGACTTCATATCTCTCAATCCGGGCATTTGCTTGAAATATTAACTTCAACTCCTGGAACATCTCATATGCTCCATGACGTTCAAAACGTCGTTGAAGTCCCAGTTCTAAGCCATAAAGCATGGCACACTGAACTATCGAGTAGTCATTAGCTTTGCTCTGCCAGACGTTCATAACATCTGGTGTTGCTCCTGCAGCAGGTCTGGCACCTCGCGGTGCTTCCAGGACGTAATTCTTCTGTGCAGCAATGAGGATAATCCTCAAGTTACGGACCCAGTCCGTGTAATTGCTACCATCATCTTTCAACTTTACTTTCTCAAGGAACGCATTAAAATTCAACGGAACAACAGCACGGGCCATCTATCTACAATCAACATAGAAAAGCAAAATACTATCAGGTACTAAGTTCATGATAAATTGAAGTGCAATTAATCATATTACTTAAGAACTCCCACTTAGATAGACATCTCTCTAATCTTCTAAGTGATCACATGATCCATATCAACTAAACCATGTCCGATCATCACGTGAGATGGAGTAGTTTCAATGGTGAACATCACTATGTTGATCATAACTACTATATGATTCACACTCGACCTTTTGGTCTGCGTGTTCCGAGGCCATATCTGTTATATGCTAGGCTCGTCAAGTTTAACCTGAGTATTCCGCGTGTGCAACTGTTTTGCACCCGTTGTATTTGAACGTAGAGCCTATCACACCCGATCATCACGTGGTGTCTCAGCACGAAGAACTTTCGCAACGGTGCATACTCAGGGAGAACACTTATACTTTGATAATTTAGTGAGAGATCATCTTATAATGCTACCGTCAATCAAAGCAAGATAAGATGCATAAAAGATAAACATCACATGCAATCAATATAAGTGATATGATATGGCCATCATCTTATTGTGCTTGTGATCTCCATCTCCGAAGCACCATCATGATCACCTTCGTCACCGGCGCGACACCTTGATCTCCATCGTAGCATCGTTGTCGTCTCGCCAATCTTATGCTTCTACGACTATCGCTACCGCTTAGTGATAAAGTAAAGCATTACAGGGCATTTGCATTGCATACAATAAAGCGACAACCATATGGCTCCTGCCAGTTGCCGATAACTCGGTTACAAAACATGATCATCTCATACAATAAAATTTAGCATCATGCCTTGACCATATCACATCACAACATGCCCTGCAAAAACAAGTTAGACGTCCTCTACTTTGTTGTTGCAAGTTTTACGTGGCTGCTACGGGCTGAGCAAGAACCGTTCTTACCTACGCATCAAAACAACAATGATAGTTCGTCAAGTTAGTGTTGTTTTAACCTTCTCAAGGACCGGGCGTAGCCACACTCGGTTCAACTAAAGTTGGAGAAACTGACACCCGCCAGCCACCTGTGTGCAAAGCACGTCGGTAGAACCAGTCTCGCGTAAGCGTACGCGTAATGTCGGTCCGGGCCGCTTCATCCAACAATACCGCCGAACCAAAGTATGACATGCTGATAAGCAGTATGACTTGTATCGCCCACAACTCGCTTGTGTTATACTCGTGCATATGACATCTACGCATAAAACCTGGCTCGGATGCCACTGTTGGGGAACGTAGTAATTTCAACAAATTTCCTATGCACACGCAAGATCATGGTGATGCATAGCAACGAGAGGGGAGAGTATGTCCACGTATCCTCGTAGACCGAAAGCGAAAGCGTTAGCACAACGCGGTTGATGTAGTCGTACGTCTTCATGATCCGACCGATCAAGTACCGAACGCACGACACCTCCGAGTTCAGCACACGTTCAGCGCGACGACGTCCCTCGAACTCCGATCTAGCGAGTGTTGAGGGAGAGTTTCGTCAGCACGACGGCGTGGTGACGATGATGACGTTCTACCGACGCAGGGCTTCGCCTAAGCACCGCTACGATATTATCGAGGTGGACTATGGTGGAGGGGGGGCACCGCACACGGCTAAAAGATCAATGATCAATTGTTGTGTCTTTGGGGTGCCCCCTGCCCCCGTATATAAAGGAGCAAGGGGGAGAGGCGGCCGGCCAGGAGAGGGGCGCACCAGGAGGAGTCCTACTCCCACCGGGAGTAGGACTCCCTCCCTTCCTTGTTGGATTAGGAGAAGGGGGAAAGAGGAGAGAGAGAGGAAGGAAAGGGGGGCGCCGCCCCCCTCCTTGTCCAATTCGGACTAGAGGGGGACGGGGCGCGCGGCCTGCCCTAGCCGCCTCTCCTCTTCTCCACTAAGGCCCTTGTAGGCCCATTAAACCCCCGGGGGGTTCCGGTAACCTCCCGGTACTCCGATATATATCCGATAACCCCTGGAACCATTCCGGTGTCCGAATATAGTCGTCCAATCAATCTTCATGTCTCGACCATTTCGAGACTCCTCGTCATGTCCGTGGTCACATCCAGGACTCCGAACTACCTTCGGTACATCAAAACATATAAACTCATAATATAACTATCATCGAAACTTTAAGCGTGCGGACCCTACGGGTTCGCGAACTATGTAGACATGACCGAGACACGTCTCCAGTCAATAACCAATAGCGGAACCTGGATGCTCATATCGGCTCCCACATATTCTACGAAGATCTTTATCGGTCAAACCGCATAACAACATACGTTCTTCCCTTTGTCATCGGTATGTTACTTGCCCGAGATTCGATCGTCGGTATCTCAATACCTAGTTCAATCTCGTTACCGGCAAGTCTCTTTACTCATTCCGTAATACATCATCCCACAACTAACTCATTAGTTGCAATGCTTGCAAGGCTTAAGTGATGTGCATTACCGAGTGGGCCCAGAGATACCTCTCCGACAATCGGAGTGACAAATCCTAATCTCGAAATACGCCAACCCAACAAGTACCTTTGGAGACACCTGTAGAGCACCTTTATAATCACCCAGTTACGTTGTGACGTTTGGTAGCGCACAAAGTGTTCCTCCGGTAAACAGGAGTTGCATAATCTCATAGTCATAGGAACATGTATAAGTCATGAAGAAAGCAATAGCAGAATACTAAACGATCGGGTGCTAAGCTAACGGAATGGGTCAAGTCAATCACATCATTCTCCTAATGATGTGATCCCGTTGATCAAATGAAAACTCATGTCTGTGGCTAGGAAACATAACCATCTTTGATCAACGAGCTAGTTAAGTGTTAACCCAGTTCGGGAATCTGTATGATGGTTTCGAGAAGAGAGGTCGAGCTAACACAAGGGTGACAAGTACTCGCCTTCAGCTCGACAACAAATATCGTGAGGCAAAAGGAATGTTGCATATGCCACATTGTTGAGGTTCGTCAAACGACTTTACGCCCACATGGGAGTTGGCACGTTCTGCTAGGAGCCGCTACCAATTATCGACTCTGGTCGTGCCCATGTGTACGTGAACCTATAGGGTTGCACACTTAAGGGGCTGCAGCCCATTCGGATTGGATCTAAGTGGAAAATGGATGTGGGCTCCTAGTGGGCTCAAGTGTTGAGACCACCTCGGAGGTCTATATAAAGGGGAGTGGGCACACCACTTAGGGTTGACAGAATTGAACCCTGGTTAGCCACCGCCACTCCCCACGCCCATGCCGCGTGACCGGACCTAACAGTCCGCCGCTCGACGCTGCTCCCCGTACGTGTGGATACCTTGGAGGCATCGCATCTGCGGTGCTTGGATGAACCGTTCGAGGGAACCGCGAGGTGCCGTTCGCGGAAGATCACCGTTCACGGGTCTTTGCTGTTCGCGGGAGATCGGCAACGCGAGGAGGAGACGGCCCGGGAGATCGGCTACATGCATCACCAACTCTACTTTCGCTGCGGTGACTGCGCGTCTAGTGGTAAACCGGATCCCGTGATCTATTTCCAGCAGCATGATCTTGGGTGCGCGGTAGAAAATTTTATTTGGCGCTAGCGTAGCGTACCGCGTGTTCTAACAGTGGTTTCAGAGCCTCCGCTGTGTGGTAATAGATTCGATGATATGCATATGAGATATGTAGATCGGTTCAGGTGCGGGTCGATGAGATCGGTCGCGCATGTCAGTGTTGAAGGTTGGTTTCGTGATCTTGTTTCCGTGATCGTGATGCAGAGGTCGTGACACGACTTACCCCTACCGGTCGGTTGTCCGCCATCCGGGTAGACAGTGGAACGTAAATTCGGATGCAGCACGTGAAGATCAATGAGATTGATCGAATCGGAACATAGATCAACACCTTGGAAATGTGATTTCCGCGGTGCTGAAATCTGTTGGAGCGGTCTCGGTAAAACGGCTGTAACTTTTGCATACGAACTCCGATTTTGCTCCACGACCTGTCAAACTGAAGCTAACAAAAAGTTGGATTAGCGGCGAAATTCTAGAACAGGATTTCGGCGCTTGTGGCTAGGCCAAAATCCGCTTGGAAGATAGAGTTTCAGGAGGTTTTATCTTCGGCGGTAGAACGTTTGACTCGTTTTTGCAGGGAATGACTGTGATTTGGTATAGCCCATGTATGTTGCTTGTATATTATTGTTTCATGACCTGTGTGTCATGAGTGCGGCAACCGGCAGGAGCCATATGGTTGTCCCATTATTGTATTAATGACCTGCGTGTCAACATGAGAAGCCATGTAATGTAATTTATTTTCAGTAGCTATTAGTTTTTAATAGCATAGTATCTTATGTAACACTTGGCGGTTGACACCATGGCATGGAGATGGAGATCACCACGAGGACAACCATGCATGGGCAGACTACGCACTGGAGATGGAGATCACCACGCGCTGTGAAAAGGGGCTATACCATATCACACATACATAAACTGCCTGTGAAAGTTTATCCCTTTTATGCACCCTTCCTTTTGCATGGTAGATGTTTTAAGTAGGGTTGTCCCTCAAAGAATGTCAAGTAAAAATGCCTCCCCAATTGCTGCACCTTCACATGTCAAGAATATTTAGTGGCGGGCCTATGAAATTAGGGTGCCACTAGATCTCCTTGAAGTGATGGGTTTGTGTCGGACACTTACACGCGGATCATTGGTTGACTTGTCGTGGCTATCAAAACAGTTTTGGGCTACGAGGCATAGGAGTTGGCGAGGCATGAGATGTCCCCAACAACAAGAGTCGTATGGAGATACGATTAGCAAGAGTTGCTTACCGAGTGATCTTGTCCTCTAGCGGTGATGCAAAAGCTCACTAGTTGACATCTTGATCTTGGATCTTGAATCACTAAGTATCAACCGAGGGATGTTGATTTTAGTGGGAGTAATGATCTTATTAAAATGTTTAATATGAATTACTCTTCATGAATACATGTCTTAGTGTTTTGCATATTTCTGTTGTAGATCAATGGCACCACCTACTCAAGTTACCCCTTTTGCGTTGAAATCAATCCTGGAAAAAGATAAATTGAATGGAACAAACTTTACCACCTGGTATAGAAACCTGAGAATTGTTCTTAGGCATGAGAAAAAGGAACAAGTTCTAGAGAATCCGCTTCCAGAGGAACCTGCCGATAATGCTAATGCCACAGCCAGAAATGCCTACCAGAAACTCGTTGATGAATCAAACGAGATCAGCTGTCTCATGCTGGCTTCTATGGAGCCCGATCTGCAGCAGCAGTTCGAAAATATTGAGGCTTTCAATATGATCGAGAACCTTAAGAGCATGTTTCAAATGCAGGCTAGGACCGAAAGGTTCAACGTCTGGCGATCCTTGATGGATTGTAAGTTGAAAGAGGGTGATCCACTGAGCCCGCATGTGATCAAGATGATCGGGTACATGCAAGCTCTGGATAGGCTGGGCTTCCCACTTGGGGATGAGTTGTCCACAGATACAATTCTGGGTTCTCTTCCAGACAGCTATGGGCCGTTCATCTCGAACTACCATATGCATGGGATGGAAAAGAAGCTCACTGAATTGCATGGGATGCTCAAAGTGGCAGAGCAGGATATCAAGAAAGGTACACATCGTCAAGTGTTGATGGTGCAGAACTCGGCTAAGTTCAAGAAGAGCTGGTCCAAGAAAAAGGCTAAGGCAAAGGGCAAAGAGAAGGAGGCAACTCCAACTACAGCCGCTGCGCCTAAGTCAGGGACGGCTTCGGGGAGTATTTGCTTTCATTGCAAGGAACCCGGACACTGGAAAAGGAACTGTAGCAAGTGGCTTGCCGAGAAGGGCAAGAGGACTGGAAGTATGACTTCTTCTTCAGGTACACTTGTTGTATATGTTATAGACATTTATCTTGCTGATGTTTCTAGTAGCTCTTGGGTATATGATACCGGATCGGTTGTTCACATATGCAACTCGATGCAGGGGCTAAGCAGAACTAGGAATGTCGCAAGTGGAGAAGTTGACATTCGTGTCGGGAATAAAGCAAGAGTTGCTGCATTGGCCGTCGGCACTATGCAACTTAATTTACCTTCAGGATTTGTAATGGAACTTGATAATTGTTATTATGTTCCTGCTTTGAGTCGAAATATTATTTCTGCCTCATGTTTGATGAGACAATATGAATTCAGTATTAAGGACAATGGTTGTTCTATTTACTTGAATAATATGTTTCATGGCTTTGCACCCGTTGTAAATGGGTTATTTATCCTAGATCTTGAAGGTGAATCAGTCTATAACATAAATGTCAAGAGGCATAAGCCTAATGAGATAAATCCGACTTACATCTGGCATTGTCGACTAGGACACATTAGTCAAAAGCGCATGAAGAAGCTCCATGATGATGGAATTCTAACTTCGTTTCAGTTTGAATCATTCGAGACATGCGAGTCTTGCCTACTCGGTAAGATGACTAAGACTCCTTTTGCAAAGAGTTGCGAGAGGGCGTCCGAGTTGTTGGAACTTATACATAGTGATGTATGTGGACCAATGAGCACGGCAGCCAGAGGTGGTTTCCAATACTTTGTGACTTTCACCGACGACTTGAGTAGATATGGATATGTCTACTTGATGAGGCAAAAGTCAGAAACTTTTGAAAAGTTCAAGGAGTTTCAGAACGAAGTGGAAAATCAACTCGGCAAGAAAATCAAACTTCTACGATCTGATCGTGGCGATGAGTATATGAGCCAGGAGTTTGATGATCATCTGAAGAATCATGGAATAGTTCCACAACTGACTCCTCCGGGTACGCCACAGAGAAATGGTGTGTCAGAACGGAGGAATCGGACCCTGTTGGACATGGTCCGATCGATGATGAGTCAGTCGGATTTACCCTTGTCATTTTGGGGATACGCTCTAGAAACTACAGCTTTCACACTAAACAAGGTACCATCTAAGTCCGTAGATAAGACACCATATTAGATATAGACCGCGAAGAGTCACGGTTTGTCTTTTCTGAAAATTTGGGGATGTGAAGCATATGTCAAGCGACTCTAGTCGGATAAGCTCACACCCAAATCGGACAAGTGCATATTCGTGGGATATCCAAGGGAAACCTTGGGATATTACTTCTACAACCGTGAAGAGGGCAAAGTGTTTGTCGCTCGACATGGAGTTTTCCTTGAGAAAGAGTTTCTCAATCGGAAGGCTAGTGGGAGGACGGTCCGACTAGAAGAAATTCGAGAACCACACGGGGACGTTCCGGTAGGTGATACTGTCACACCGGAGTTAGTCAGGGAACCCGTAGTGGAGTCGACACCGGTTCCACGGAGGTCGGAAAGGTTATGCAATTTGCATGACTGCAATGTGTTGTTCTTGGAGAACAACGAGCCGACTACGTATGCGGAAGCGATGGAGAGCCCTGGTTCCGAGTTATGGCTTGAGGCCATGAGATCCGAATTAAAGTCCATGAATGACAATCAAGTTTGGAACTTGGTTGATCTGCCAGATGGTGTTCGAGCCATTGAGTGCAAGTGGATCTTTAAGAAGAAAACTGATATGGACGGAAATGTCACAGTCCATAAGGCTCGACTTGTTGCTAAAGGTTATCGACAAGTTCAAGGAGTTGACTACGATGAGACTTACTCACCGGTAGCGATGCCTAAATCAATTCGGATCATTCTTGCTATAGCGGCATATTTCGACTATGAAATATGGCAGATGGATGTCAAAACGGCTTTACTTAATGGAAATTTAACCGAGGATGTGTATATGACACAACCCGAGGGTTTTGTCGATCCAAAGAAGTCTAGCATGGTATGCAAGCTTCAGAGATCCATTTATGGATTAAGGCAAGCATCTCGGAATTGGAACATTCGTTTTAATGAAGCTGTCAAAGAGTTTGGCTTCATCAAGAATGACTGTGATCATTGTGTATTCAAGAAGGTCAGTGGGAGCTCAGTTGCATTTCTGATCTTATATGTGGATGACATATTATTGATTGGAAATGATGTTCAAATGCTTGAATCTCTCAAGGACTCATTGAAAAATAGTTTTTCTATGAAGGACTTGGGAGAAGCAGCTTACATTTTGGGAATCAAGATATATAGAGATAGATCGAGAAGGCTTATTAGATTAAGCCAGAGTGTGTATATTAACAAGGTGTTGAAGCGGTTCAACATGCAAGATGCCAAGAAAGGTTTCTTGCCCATGTCACATGGCATTAGTCTTAGCAAGACTCAAAGTCCTACGACTCCTGATGAGCGAAGATGCATGGATGGGATTCCGTATGCTTCGGCTGTTAGGTCCATCATGTATGCTATGGTTTGTACTCGTCCCGATGTTAGTTTTGCTCTTAGCGTGGTGGGCAGATACCAGGCTGATCCAGGGGAGAGTCACTAGACAGCGGTTAAGAATATCCTTAAGTACTTGAGAAGGACTAAGGATATGTTCCTGGTTTATGGAGGTGAGGATGAGCTCGTTGTAAATAGTTACACCGATGCTAGTTTCCAAACAGATAGGGATGATAGTCAATCGCAATCTGGGTTTGTGTTCATTCTGAATGGAGGAGCAGTGAGCTGGAGGAGCTCCAAGCAAGATACGGTAGCTGATTCTACAACAGAGGCCGAGTACATTGCGGCTTCTGAAGCTGCAAAAGAAGACGTTTGGGTGAAGAATTTTATTTCTGATCTTGGTGTGGTTGAGGGCGCGTCTAATCCATTGGACTTCTATTGTGATAATAGTGGTGCCATTGCGCAAGTCAAGGAACCATGGAACCATCATAAAACCCAACACATACTCAGGCGTTTTAACCTTATTCGCGACATTGTCGAAAGAGGTGATGTAAACATATGCAAGGTACACACGGATGCAAATGTTGCTGATCCATTGACGAAGCCTCTCCCACGTCCGAAGCATGAGGCGCACATGAGCTCCATGGGCATACGATGCCTAAACGATTGACTCTAGTGCAAGTGGGAGACTGTTGGAGATATGCCCTAGAGGCAATCATGTGATGATGATATTTCCATATGTATTCATGAGTCCTTTGTATTGTCCTTGAACATCATCAATGATATGTATCAATAAGTATGTGACTTGTTTGTGGAACTATGTATTGTATGATGATTGTTTTAATGGTCCCTAGTTGATAAGGTTATGCGGACACATATCCTTGACTAGTATACAACTCGGTTGATGACTATGTTTCACAAGTCATGTGCATGGAGATGCTAAACCGATAGTATGGGCTCGGGGATGGAGATCACCGAGCCGGACAGACCCACTTTCAGACGCGGCGAGATATAGTCATCTGTTAGTCTCAAGTGCAATGTCTATGCTATGTCCTAGACCTGAGGTCCTCACATGTTCTCGGGATGAGGATCGACTCACTTAGGGTCTATCAAACGCTACTCCGTAACTGGGTAGTTATAAAGGTAGCTTTCAGGTGAGTCGTGAGACATGCCGCGAGACATGGTTGACCAAGATGGAATTTGCCCCTCCTATTTGGAGAGATATTCTCTGGGCCCTCTCGAGTGATCAGATTCGGAAAGCATGGCCATGCGACTTGGGTTAAGTGTTAACCCAGTTCGGGAATCTGTATCATGGTTTCGAGAAGAGAGGTCGAGCTAACACAAGGGTGACAAGTACTCGCCCTGAGCTCGACAACAAATATCGTGAGGCAAAAGGAATGTTGCATATGCCACATTGTTGAGGTTCGTCAAACGACTTTACGCCCACATGGCAGTTGGCACGTTCTGCTAGGAGCCGCTACCAACTATCGACTCTGGTCGTGTCCATGTGTACGTGAACCTATAGGGTCGCACACTTAAGGGGCTGCAGCCCATTCGGATTGGATCTAAGTGGAAAATGGATGTGACTCCTAGTGGGCTCAAGTGTTGAGCCCACCTCGGAGGTCTATATAAAGGGGAGTGGGCACACCACTTAGGGTTGACAGAATTGAACCCTGGTTGGCCACCGCCACTCCCCACGCCCATGCCGCATGACCGGACCTAGCAGTCCGCCGCTCGACGCTGCTCCCCGTACGTGTGGATACCTTGGAGGCATCGCATCTGCGGTGCTGGGACGAACCGTTCGAGGGAACCGCGAGGTGCCGTTCGCGGAAGATCACCGTTCACGGGTCTTCGCTGTTCGCGGGAGGCAACGCGAGGAGGAGACGGCCCGGGAGATCGGCTACACGCATCACCAACTCTACTTCCGCTGCGGTGACTGCGCGTCTAGTGATAAACCGGATCCCGTGATCTATTTCCAGCAGCATGATCTTGGGTGCGCGGTAGAAAATTTTATTTGGCGCTAGCGTAGCGTACCGCGTGTTCCAACAGTATGAACCATAGAGAAGTTGGAATACAGTAGGTTTAAAACTGTAAGGGCATATTTATCCCTTAAGTAGTTTTGGTGATTGATGACAATACATTTGCGGACTAATCATGTGCGCTAAGTGTTTCAGGTGATCTAAAGGGCACGTTGCAATTGTTACCCCTCGAGGACTTCACTTTAGACGGATTATTTTCCTTCGTTTCTTTTCGGTGGAATTGAGTCGTAGGGATAACCGCACTATCAAGAGGGGGTCCGTTTCGGAAGAGTATGGGTGGAATCATCACGTCCACATCCTCCTTGCTCCCACGCCTTCTTCCTGCTTGTTGGAGTTTCTGTGTTGTGCAAAACAAGGGGTGCCTTGTGCTAAGCGGTAGTACCGTGGCCAGGGCGGTAGTACCGCTTGTTAGTGCCGCTGGTACTACCGCTCCTGCTGTGGTCTAGACTTTTTCGTGTCGGGTTTTCGTATAGGACCACGCAGGGGGCGGTAGTAGGGACGGCAGTAGGGCGCGGTAGTACCGCCCTGAGGGCGGTAGTACCGCTCCTACTTCTGCTCCACTTCCGCTCGACTCGCTGCCCTCCCTTGTTTTTCCAACGGCTGGAGGAAGCGGCAGTACCGCCTATAGGCGGTAGTACCGCTCTCAGGGCTGTAGTACCGCTCTCAGGGCTGTAGTACCGCCCTACTGCGTGTACTTCTTCCTCCTCAGTCCTGTTTGCCCGTCTGCCTGCTTGCCACAGCGGTAGTGCCGTTGTGGCAGCGGTACTACCGCTCCAGCAACGGTAGTACCGCCCAGATGCGGGCTGCGGCCTGCATAACGGTTGGATATGTCCCCCCACTATGTAAAGGGGTCTTCTTCCCCAAGAAGACTCACCTCTTCCATCCCAAAACTCCATTGCTGCTCCAAGCTCCATTTTTGCCCGATCTCTCTCCCTAGCCAATCAAACTTGTCGTGGAATAGTCACGGCAGATGCCCTTGTGAAAGGACTTAGTCGTGGAGCCATCGCAACTAGGAAGCTTAAAGGGGTTAAAACGGGACAAAGGACATGAGGGTTATACTAGTTCGGCCCCTTACGGTGAAGGTAAAAGCCTACTCCAGTTGAGGTGGAATTACTAGGGTTTCGATGACCAGGGAGCGAATCCGCTATGCCTGGCTACCGATTTGATCTTACCTCCCCTGAACCGCCGCTGGGTCATCCCTTTATATAGAGAGGTTAACGCCCAGCAGCTCTCAGAGTCTCGGCCGGCTCATAAACAGTGTCCGGCTCGGACTCTTAACTATTCTTGCCTTACAATACAAGTCATGCCATAACGGCGGTTTATCACTACGGGCCTCAAGTCACCTATGGGCCGGAGGCCCTTACTGAACCGCCATCTTCAACCTATCCTTGGGCTTCTGAATGATGAGTTGTCGCAACGTAACCCGGCCCATCCTGGGCGGGTTACACCAGTAGCTATATCCCCAACATTAGGCCCTAGATTGATTTGAACCGGTTCATGTCAATCTTCAATACCTTAAGAAAAAATCTTCTGGCTTCTGTTTGCGCAAAGGTTATAACCCGCCATGACGTCATCTCCTGGACTCTTGGTAACCCACCGTGACGTCATCCGCCATTAATGCACGTTCTGCTCAACGTATCTCAACAAATCCTTATCTTAATAACCGTCCCGAAAACCGAGGCATCTTTGTAGCTGGATAATCATGCTTTCAGCCTCCTCGTTTCTCGCGCCCACTTATCAGCCTTCCCTTATAAATAGGCCCGACCGGGTCCTTTCTCATTCTTCCCTTTCCATCGTCTTCCTCCTCTCAACACCTCAGAACCCGAGCTCCGCCGCCGCCGCCGCGCATCTCGTCTTCCTCAGCCTCGGCCGCTGCATCAACCTGAGCTAGTCTAGAGAACGGCGGCGACTCTCCGCAGTGAATCTGCAACTGTAAGTCTTCCTCTTCTCGAACGTCAGATCCGCATTAGGTTTCTGCGTTTCTTCTGTGTTCTTCGTAGTTCATCTCGGTTTCTTCATAGTTCTTCCATCTCGGTTTCTTTTGATCCGAAAAGCAGTACAGAACTCCTGCAGTAGTTGTTTCGCGTCCTTTTTCATACTAGCAGACCCCTTTCACTTGCAAAAAGACCTCATTGGAGCTCATGAACTCATCTGTGCCAGTTTTTAGTTCTAGAAAGTTTTCTTTCTTGCACGACCGTTTGATCCAAAATAATAGCTCCAGTTTGTGAAACTTGTTTGTGCAACACTTAGGCAAAAACTGCATCTGTCAGCCATGACAGCTCTTATCGCCGGCTTATAAAGGCAATGCACAATGAATAGTCCGGGTTACTCATAGTGGATTTGAATAACTTAATTGTTCATGATGCCCATGGCGGTTTAAACAATCTGACACAATTAGCCATATATCATTAGGCCCCTTCGTAAGCCGCCACCTTGAATATGAATTGAAATATTTTCGCCGGCTTAAAGTTGAACCGGAAATTTTATTTTGTCATAGGCTTTCATCATTCACAATGCCGCCCAAGGCACCCATTACATGCTACTGGGTTAGATCCAACGTCACTGATAGCACCTTAGCTGATTTCGTGAAAACGGGTTACCTGCCAAAGAAAGAGGTCATGTCCTATCGTGCTCCTGACCCGTCAGAAGAGAGACCTCAACCCAAGGATGGGGAGGTTGTCATATTTACTGATCACATGAACCGGGGCTTTGCTCCTCCCGACTCAAAATTCTTCAGAGATGTCCTGCACTTTTTCGACCTGCGACCTCAAGACATTGGACCCAATTCCGTGTCAAACATCTGCAACTTCCAAGTGTTCTGTGAGGTGTACCTTGGAGAAGAACCCAGCTTGCTACTCTTTAGAGAGTTATTCTATCTGAACCACCAAAACGAATGTGCCCATGGGCCCAGCTTGGAGCTTGGCGGAATCCCAATCCAGCGACGTAGAGACTGTCTCTTCCCTTCTGCTGAGCCGCCGAGCCACCTGAAAGATTGGAACCAGACATGGTTCTACTGCCAAGACACTTCTCCGGCTAACGAGAACCCTCTGCCCGGCTTCCGCACCCTACGTCTAGAGTCAAATCACCCCTTACTAGATAAACTATCTGCGGCTGAACGTCAAACACTTACCCCCACCATAAACAAGATCAAAGCTCTTCTGGGGAACGGCCTAAACGGCATTGATTTGGTCCGGGTTTGGATTGCCTGGCGGGTGATTCCTTTAAGCTGCCGCCCCGGCTTGATGTGCGATTACACGGGCCAGAAGGATGATCCTCTTCGGCACAGTCCTGACGACTTACCTAAGGACATCATTGATGACATGACCAAGTCTCTTCTGAACGAGAGCCTGGCAGATTGCGGGAGAACAGGCTTAAGTCCTTTCTGCAAGGCTAACCCGGCCCCAGCGGTAAACTATTGACCTGAACACCTCACCTTCCATTCTAACGATTTCGTCTTAATTCAAAAACCTTTGTTGTCTTTTACAGGCTAATGATAAATTTTGGAAAGTCAAATATGACCATGCTGCTGCAAAGAAAACCAGAAAGGCCAAGAAAGCCGCCAGGAAAGCCGCTGCCTGTAAGAAGGGGAATAAACCTAGCGCCTCGGACCTGCTTCATCTGGACAATACCTCCGAGTCAGAGGTAGCTCTTGACTCTTTAGGCCCCTTTTTTTAACCATCTTACTGACACGAATTATCAGCAGGACACCGGAACGAGTCATGAAGTGATTGAAGAGGTAACTATAATTTCCTCTGACTCCGAGCCTTTGCCGAGACAGAAAATCTGAAGGGTAACCCGGAAAGTAAGATTTTCACATCCTTTAGCTTATCAAGATCCTCAATTTCTTTTGAAGCGACAGATTCATGAGAGTCGGAAGCAAACCCGGACCAGCAAAGATGCAGACCTCTCGTCCGGCTTACCCGATGCATCAAGGAAGCGCCGGACTGAGGTTATCTTCGACTTATATTCTTTGCACCCTTTGGCGGGCTTCACTCGTCAACCACTTAATTCTTCTGACTCAAACTACCAGGAAACTTCACCTTCCTCCGGCGACTCAATGCAGTCCAGCATGCCGGCTTTCAAAACCGCTCCCGGGTAATGATGATCAGTTTATTTTGTGCTTATCTTACTCGTTTTTGTACTAACCCTTTGACTTTCAGTGTACAAGTAAAGCCCAGCAAGAGGACAAAGAGAAGTAAGCCAGTCGAAGAACCGAGCTTGGCTGAGCCGGAACTCAGAACGGCTACTCCTGACGCTTCTACTCGTGAGCCGCCAGCTGTACCAGCTCCTAATGCTTCTGCTTATGAGCCGCCGGCTGCACCAGCTCCTGATGCCGCCACTGCTCCATCTATTGAACAAGTTATGGAAGGTTCTGAGAACCCGGAGATCCCCAGCCCGGCTCATCCAGATGATCCGGACATTGAAATCACCCGGACTGAGTTTGTCGAACCGGGAAGACCTACCGTGCTGGCTAAGTGCTCTGCCAAGGAAGAACTTCTAAAACACCACAGGGCCAAGCTAGACATCACTGATTATGCTCATCTGAGCATTGAAGACATTGTCTCTGGCTATGTGAATCAAGTGCAAAACAGTCGGGATCTAGAAATTGACATGGTGAAACAAATACAGCAAAAATCTGAGGTACGACTCTCTTGCTTACTCCCTAGTTATCCTTACCATGTCAGCCCCCAAGTCTATTACTTATGATGAAATATGTTGTAGACTTAACACCAGTTTAGTAATCACGTGTGGTAACCAAGTATTTGAGCAGCTATGCATTAGCCCCCAAGTGCCAAGTATCTTTGCCTGCAAAGTGCTTGGGACTTATTTCCATGAACCGCCACTGTAAATAGAGCTCTTTAACATACATTAGCCCCCAAGTGCCAAGTATCTTTGCTTGCAAAGTGCTTGGGACTTAATGTTGCATTATGATAACCCTACCGGTAAACCGGAATTTATGCAGGCTGCCATTAAGCAATTTGAATCGGAGATCTCTGATTTAAAGAACCGCCTGAAAACTCAAGAAAATGAAACCCAAAAGGCCAACTCCAAGTTTGAATTCAGTGTATCTGCACAAGAGAAGCTGAAGAAGAAGTTTGAAGCAGAGAGAAAAGCCTGGGTGGATGAAAAGACTGCTTTGCTCAGCCGGGCCGAACAAGCGGAGGCCACTCTTACTGAAACAACCGCCGAGCTATCCGGCTTAAAACGCCATGTATCTCAGATGGTCTCCGCAATCTTTGGTAAGTTACTCGGTAAGTGTTAGCTAGTTTACATCTTCTCCAATAAGCTTACCTGACTTTGTAATGCAGGCCCCCGGAGTTCCAATCTCAATCAAAACATGCTGACAAAGCTGAAGGCTGTTTATACCCTGGTGGAACAACTCTACACCGGGTCACAACGTGCTTTAGCCGCCGTGGCTCTATCAAATGAAGTTCCCACTCATCTGGCGGATGTGTTAAGGCGGCTTGCAGTGCTACCTCAACGCTTCCAAGAATTGAGACGAGCTTCTGCAAGAGCCAGAGCCATAGCCGCTCTGAGCCGGGCCAAGGCGTTTCTACTGGAGCTAGACCCGGCCGACATCGCCCTTGGATATCCCAGTTTGAAGGAGGACGGCACCCCATTTGACCAGAAGGACTTCGCCGCTTGCGTGAAGAGCATACGCCATGTGGCCACTCTGATTGGTAATGACACAGATCTTTCCAAATATCAACCGGGCTATGACGCGGAGAATCAGAGGATCCCAACACCACGCTATGAAGCAATCAGCCTGATTCCTCCCACTTGTAAGCATACCTTCGCCCCTGAAGTTGACCTGGCCGGGTTAATTGATGATGAAGCTCAATTTGAAGCCTTGAGTGGCATTGACTAGAAATCATCAACCTTCCAGGACATGGAAACAGCTGGAGGAGCGGAGAGGGATGACCCGGAAGCCTCAGGCCCGACACACCTTTAACCCTTCAAGCAGCTCATGCTTACGTCTTGATGAAACAATGCTTCATTATTCAAACTCGGGGAGTTATGTAATAGAGTAGGAAAATACTTGATTTTGTCGTGCCATCGCGCACGTGTGTGGCGCTCAACACTGTTTAAACTGCCTTCTTATATTCTGCCGGGTAATGCTTGATCCTCTGTTTTCCTTATGTTTAAAGAGTTGTCCTTAATTGTCCTGCATAGAAAACAAATCACAAGTCCCTTGGCGGCTTACCGCATGGAGGGTCATATATATAACCCAGAGTATGCATAAAAAAACATAATAAATCAGTTCAATTGTATCGTTGAGACAACCATAACAGCCTATCTATGATTCTTCCAGTACACTTCCGGTTTATATAACCCGAATAATGAAGGTGAAAACCCAACTCTGTAATACGATGCTTATTATGTGCGATCAACTTTATTGATCAAAGTTAAGCCGGTGGAACAGAAACCACCCGTGAATACCTAAAATATGATCAAAAGAACTTGTTTGCATAAGAAACTTCAAAAATTTGGAGTCTTCTGATTCGAATACGATCAGAGAACCGTTCCAAAGGGGTTAAGCTAAGATTCGAATATGATCATATAGCCCCCAGTGGCTTTGGCATTGCCGATCAAGAGGGTACTGACAGCTATGTTCTCTTTGGTTCGAATACGACCTATGTTTGAACAGGAAGCCCCCAAATGACCTTGAGAGTTGTTTAGCGATGCTGATTCGAATACGATCCACGTCGGTTCCCAAAGGGGGTTTGAGCTATGATTCAAATATGATCAAGAAACTCCCCAGTGAGCTCGGCAGTGTGCCAATCAAAAGGGTATCGACGGCTATGCTCTCTTTGGTTCGAATACAACCTATGTTTGAACAGGAAGCCCCCTAGTGACCATAATTTTTAGCGGCTAGATTCGAATACGATCGTAAGCCGGATCAGCCCCCAAGTGACCATGTGAGACTATAATAGAAATAGCAATGACACATTTACCTTTGAGGGGAAAAAAGGACAGAGGTCCTGCTTTATTATTTATCATAATATATACATTGTCACGGAAGTATGTACATTATAAGAGCCGGTGGCTCAAGTGTAATAAGGCCGAAGCTGAGCTATATTCCACGGCCGGCGGGTCTCCTCCTCCGACTTACGTGAATCTTTGTGCTCTCGAACATCGATGAGGTAGTATGACCCGTTGTGCAAGTTCTTGCTGACCACAAAGGGCCCTTCCCAAGGTGGGGATAACTTGTGTGCATCTGTTTGATCCTGGATGAGCCGGAGCACCAAGTCACCTTCCTGAAAGGTTCTGGACTTAACCCGGCGGCTGTGATAGCGGCGCAGGTCTTGTTGGTAAATCGCCGAGCGAGCTGCTGCTATATCACGCTGTTCATCCAACAAGTCAAGAGCATCCTGACGCGCTTGTTCATTGTCCGTCTCAACATAAGCCGCCACACGAGGCGAGTCATGACGGATGTCGCTAGGGAGAACCGCCTCGGCTCCGTAAACCATGAAGAAAGGCGTATAACCCATAGATCTATTAGGAGTAGTATTGATACTCCATATCACAGAGGGTAACTTCTCCACCCAACAACCCGGCGTCCGCTGCAAAGGGACCAAAAGGCGGGGCTTGATACCTTTCAAGATTTCCTAATTAGCTCTCTCAGCTTGACCATTGGATTGGGGGTGAGCCACTGATGATACATCAAGTCGAATATGCTCTCATTGACAAAATTCTTCCATGGCGCCTTTAGACAGATTGGTACCATTGTCAGTTATAATGTTGTGTGGAAAACCAAAGCGAAATATCACCTTTTTCATGAACTGCACCGCCGTGGCCGCATCACACTTACTAACTGGTTCTGCCTCAACCCACTTTGTGAACTTGTCAACCGCCACCAAGAGGTGGGTCTTCTTATCCTTGGACCTTTTGAAAGGTCCAACCATATCAAGCCCCCAGACTGCAAACGGCCAAGTGATTGGAATCATCCTCAACTCTTGAGCCGGCACGTGAGCACGTCTTGAGAACTTCTGACAACCATCACATTTACTGACTAAATCCTCTGCATCAGCATGAGCCGTCAGCCAATAAAAACCGTGACGAAAAGCTTTAACCACAAGGGATTTTGAGCCGGCATGATGGCCACAATCCCCCTCGTGAATCTCTCGTAAAATATCTTGCCCTTCCTCAGGGGAAACACAACGCTGAAAAGCCCTGGTGACACTGCGATGATGCAACTCGCCATTGCCAATTATCATTGACTAAGACCGTCGGGTTATTTGTCTGGCCAAAATTTCATCCTCAGGCAATTCTCCCCGGGTCATGTAAGCCAAGTATGGCACCGTCCAATCTGGGATAACATGAAGAGCCGCCACCAACTGTGCTTCAGGGTCTGGAACAGCCAAGTCTTCCTCTGTAGGTAACTTGACAGAAGGGTTATGCAGAATATCCAAGAAAATATTAGGCGGCACCGGCTTTCGCTGAGAGCCCAGCCGGCTTAAGGCATCAGCCGCCTCGTTCTTTTCTGCGGTCAATGTGCTCTACTTGGTAACCCTGAAAATGTCCGGCAATGGCACCAACTTCACGGCGATAAGCCGCCATGAGGGGGTCCTTGGAATCCCACTTGTCTGATACTTGTTGGGCCACCAAATCTGAGTTGCCAAAGCACCTTACCCGGCTTAAACTCATCTCCTTGGCCATCTGAAGACCATGGAGCAAGGCCTCGTACTCAGCTGCATTGTTAGTATAGGGAAACATCAACCGTAGGACATAACAAATTTTTTCACCTCGAGGGGAAGCTAACACGACTCCAGCCCGCGAGCCCTCCAATTGCCTGGACCCGTCGAAGTGAATAGTCCAGTATGTATTATCTGGTTTCTCTTCAGGCATCTGCAACTCTGTCCAATCGTTGATGAAATCTACCAATGCTTGTGATTTGATAGCCGTGCGTGGCACATACTTTAGACCATGAGGCCCAAGTTCAATGGCCCACTTAGCAACTCTTCCCGTGGCTTCTTTGTTTTGGATGATATCTCCTAAAGGAGCAGAACTAACCACAGTGATAGGGTGGCCCTGCAAATATTGCTTAAGCTTCCTGCTTGCCATGAACACCCCATAAACAAGCTTCTGCCAATGTGGATACCGTTGCTTGGACTCAACGAGTACTTCGCTGACGTAATAAACCGGCCGCTGAACCGGATGTTCCTTGCCCGCCTCCTTGCGCTCCACCACCACAGCCACACTGACGGCTCGTGTGTTAGCAGCTACATACAACAATAAGGGCTCCTTATCGACAGGAGCAGCAAGAACTGGCGGCTCAGCTAACTGTCTTTTCAAATCCTCAAAAGCAGCATTAGCAGCATCACTCCAGACAAAGTCATCTGTTTTCTTCATCATCTGATATAGTGGTATGGCCTTTTCGCCCAACCGGCTTATAAACCGTCTCAAAGCAGCGATGCGACCCGCCAGACGCTGGACGTCATTTATGCACGCCGGCTTAGCCAGAGAGGTGATTGCCTTGATCTTCTCCGGGTTAGCTTCAATGCCTCTGTGAGAAACCAGAAAACCCAAGAGCTTGCCTGCAGGAACACCAAACACACACTTGGCCGGATTAAGCATCATCTTGTAGACCCGGAGATTACCAAAGGTCTCCCTCAGATCGTCTATGAAGGTCTCCTTCTCTCTGGATTTTACCACAATATCATCCACATAGGCATGAACGTTGCGCCCAATCTGATTATGAAGACAATTTTGTACACACCGCTGGTAAGTCGCCTGGGCGCTCTTGAGCCCAAACGGCATAGACACATAACAGAAGGCTCCAAAAGGGGTAATGAACGCCGTCTTCTCTTGGTCCTTAACTGCCATTTTGATCTGATGGTATCCAGAGTAAGCATCCAAAAAACTTAAACCCTCACAAGCCGTCGTAGCATCAATAATTTGATCAATACGGGGGAGAGCAAAAGGATCAGCCGGACAAGCCTTGTTTAAATCCGTATAATCCACACACATACGCCAGGTGCCGTTCTTCTTGAGCACGAGCACCGGGTTAGCTAGCCATTCTGGATGAAAGACTTCAACAATGAACCCGGCCGCCAAGAGCCGGGCTACTTCCTCACCAATGGCTTTCCGCCTCTCCTCATTAAACCGCCGGAGAAATTGCTTGATAGGCTTAAATTTCGGATCAATATTAAGAGTGTGCTCAGCGAGTTCTCTCGGTACACCCGGCATGTCAGAAGGTTGCCATGCAAAGATGTCCCGGTTCTCACGGATGAATTCGATGAGCGTGCTTTCCTATTTAGGATCCAGATTGGCACTGATGCTGAACTGCTTAGATGAGTCGCCTGGCACAAAGTCAATAAGCTTAGTCTCATCGGCCGACTTAAATTTCATTGCCGGCTCATGCTCCGTGGTCAGCTTTTTCAAAGATGTCATATCTGCCGGGTCAACATTATCCTTGTAAAACTTTAATTCCTCTATCGCACAAACAGATTCAGCGTAAGCCGCGTCACCTTCCTCACACTCCAAGGCTATCTTTCGGTTGCCATGAACCGTAATGGTCCCATTGTGGTCCAGCATCTTGAGCTGCAAATATACGTAACACGGCCGTGCCATGAACTTGGCATAAGCCGGCCGCCCAAATAAAGCATGGTACGGGCTTCTTATTTTGACCACCTCAAAGGTCAGTTTTTCTGCCCTGTAGTTGTACTCATCCCCAAAGGCTACTTCCAGCTCGATCTTACCAACTGGGTACACCGACTTACCGGGCACCACACCATGGAAAACAGTATTGGACTGGTTGAGGTTTTTATCAGTTAATCCCATACGACGGAAGGTCTCATAATAGAGGATGTTGATGCTACTGCCTCCGTCCATGAGTACCTTAGTGAATTTATACCCACCAACTTGAGGAGCCACCACCAAGGCCAGGTGACCTGGATTATCAACGCGGGGAGGGTGATCTTCCCTACTCCATACAATCGGCTGCTCAGACCATCGCAAGTAACGTGGAACTGCCGGTTCAACAGCGTTCACCGCCCTCTTATGAAGCTTCTGGTCTCGCTTGCACAAACTGGTAGTAAACACATGATACTGTCCACTGTTGAGCTGCTTTGGATGGGTCTGGTAACCCCCCTGCTGCTGCTGCTGATTACCCTGGCTAGATTGCTGGTTAAAACCACCGTGATTACCTTGAGAATTCTGAAATTGGAATTTGAACCGCCGCCCGGGCCATGAAAGCCGCCGCCACCTGAGCCGCCGCCCTGCCCATTGTTACCGTTGAACATGTTGGAATTCTTAAAGGCTTTCATGATCGCGCAGTCTTTCCATAGATGAGTGGCCGGCTTCTCCCTAGAGCCATGCCTTGGGCAGGGCTCATTTAACAATTGCTCAAGCGTCGGGCCAGACCCGCCAGACCGGGGAGGCTGTCTCCCCTTACGTCGGTGATTGTTACCCTGCGTGTTGGCATTGGCCACAAACTCCATACCATCATCGGCCTTACGCTTATTACCTCCCTGACTCGCCGGGTTATGCTGAGGGCCCTTGCCGTTGCCATTCCTCCTTCCCTTCCCTGTCTTTTCCTCATCAGACGCGGGATCCTTGGTACTATCAGAGTCGGCGTACTTGACCAGAGCCGCCATCAGCGTACCCATATCATTGCAATCGCGCTTGAGCCGCCCAAGTTTCATCTTCAGGGGCGCAAAACGACAATTTTGCTCCAACATCAAAACCGCAGAGCCGGCATCCATCTTATCAGACGAGTGTATTATTTCTTTGACCCGGCGTACCCAATGGGTTGTAGACTCGCCCTCTTGCTGCTTGCAGTTAGTCAAATCCACAATTGACATAGATTGCCTACATGTATCTTTGAAGTTTTGGATGAACCGGGCTTTTAGCTCTGCCCACGACCCGATGGAGTTAGGTGGTAGTCCCTTCAACCAAGTGCGGGCAGTCCCATCCAACATCATGGTGAAGTATTTGGCCATTGCCGCTTCGCTGACTTCTAGCAACTCCATAGCCATCTCGTAGCTTTCAATCCATGCTCCGGGCTGTAAATCAGCCGTGTAATTAGGTACCTTCCTTGGTCCTCTGAAATCCTTGGGCAGACGTTCGTTACGGAGAGCCGGCACCAGACAAGGGACACCTCCGGTCCTCGTAACTATGCCTGCCTCGATAGAAGCTGTCGGATAAACTGGGAGGGGTTGGTAAGCCGTCAGCTGAGCCGCCTGCTCCGCCTCTTGACGTGCTCTGTCTTGGTCTACCGTGTTAAAGGCTCCATTATGCGCCGGGCCATGGCCAGCTGGCAGGTCACGGCGCCGGACATTGCTTGAGCCGGTCGCTGAAACCATGTGTCTGCTATAACTTGGGCTCCGGCTTGGACGAGGGGTTGAATGAATCCTGTCCCGGCTATATGAATATGCCTCCTGTTGTGCCAGAGCCGTCTGAAGAAGTTCTCTGACCCTGCGGATTTCGACCGCCGTTGGAGAGTCGCCCTCGACTGGGAGAGCCGCCAGTCGCGCCGCTGCAGCGACCATGTTCTCCAACGGATTAGAATAATGACCCGGTGGTATTGGCACGTATTGAGGTGGGGCGGTATTCACACGGGGAGGCCCCATCACTTGCGGCTGAACCAGCGTTCCAGCCCCGGGTGTCGTGATTTCCGGCGGGTTACTGGGCCCTGCACCGGGCGTGTTGAAGAGGTTTCGAGGATCATAAACCGGAGGGAGCCGAGATTGAGCCTTCTGATGCCTCCTTCTCATGATCTCATTGGATGCGTTCTGATCCATCGTGAGCCGGAAAGACTGCGCCTGAATCAGTTGAGTCTGGGCGTCCAGAGCCGCCTGTTCTGCAGCCATCCTGATTCCTTCCGCTGCCAGATCTTCCTTGGCTCGTGCTATATCCAGCTTTAACTGTGCCAGCTCCGCATCATGTTGAGCTTGATCCGCTGGGACAACCGTGGCGGTTAACAGGGCAGTCATCTTATCCGTTAGATCCATCAGCACCTGAGCCGGCGAGTGCGCAGGGCCTCCTGCCCCAGCGGCGGGGTTTTGAACAGGTTGCGTGCCAGCCATGAAGATACCAACCCGGCTTGGCGGCTCAAAAGGGTCCGGAATACTGTCGCCATCAGAACAACCCCCGAGCCTGCCATCTTGAAGTTGATACAACGAGTCCGTCTCACATGTGGATGATTCCTCATCAGAGCAGATGGTCGTCTCATCGCTAGATCCAGATCCTTCAGAGAGTCCTCCGTGGATGCATCCCACGAAAGCACATTTCAAGGCGGGCAGAGTCCGGGCGGGTCTCGCACGCTGAGCCGTCTCGATGAGGTCGGTGCCGATGTCCGGCTTAGGGCCCGGCTCGCCGATCTTGCCAATGAAAACGTGGATTCCGCCGAAGGGGACCCGGTACCCGTACTCGATTGAGCCGGCGTCGGGGCCCCAGCCCGCGTCGTTGATGTTGATCTTGCCGCGACGACTCTTGGTCATCCGGCCCATAGCGTATCCCTTGAGCCCTTCGAAGCTGCCCTTCAAGAACTCAAATCCACCGTGCGCTGGCCCCACGGTGGGCGCCAACTGTCGTGGAATAGTCACGGCAGATGCCCTTGTGAAAGGACTTAGTCGTGGAGCCATCGCAACTAGGAAGCTTAAAGGGGTTAAAACGGGACAAAGGACACGAGGGTTATACTGGTTCGGCCCCTTACGGTGAAGGTAAAAGCCTACTCCAGTTGAGGTGGAATTACTAGGGTTTCGATGACCAGGGAGCGAATCCGCTATGCCTGGCTACCGATTTGATCTTACCTTCCCTGAACCGCCGCTGGGTCGTCCCTTTATATAGAGAGGTTAACGCCCAGCGGCTCTCAGAGTCCCGGCCGGCTCATAAACAGTGTCCGGCTCGGACTCTTAACTATTCTTGCCTTACAATACAAGTCATGCCATAACGGCGGTTTATCACTACGGGCCTCAAGTCACCTATGGGCCGGAGGCCCTTACTGAACCGCCATCTTCAACCTATCCTTGGGCTTCTGAATGATGAGTTGTCGCAACGTAACCCGGCCCATCCTGGGCGGGTTACACCAGTAGCTATATCCCCAACAAAACTTGTTGATTTTCTAGGGATTGGTTGAGAAGGCCCAGATCTACACTTCCACCAAGAGAAATTTGATCCCCCCACTAATCCCTTTCTGATCTTGTTAATCTTCGGTGTTTGAGCACCCTAGACAGTTGAGGTCACCTCGGAGCCATAGTCCATTGTGGTGAAGCTCCATGGTGTCGTTGGGAGCCTCCAATTAAGTTTTGGAGATTGCCCCAACCTTGTTTGTAAAGGTTCGGTCGCCGCCTCCAAGGGCACCAATAGTGGAATCACGGCATCTCGCATTGTGTGAGGGCGTGAGGAGAATACGGTGGCCCTAGTGGCTTCTTGGGGAGCATTGTGCCTCCACACCGCTCCAACGGAGACGTACTCCCCCTCAAAGGGAAGGAACTTCGGTAACACATCCTCGTCTTCACTGGCTCCACTCTTGGTTATTCCATACCTTTACTTTTGCAAGCTTATATTGTGTTGCATATCTTGCTTGCTTGTGTGCTTGTTGTTGTTGCATCATATAGGTTGCTCACCTAGTTGCATATCTAGACGACCTACTTTGATGCAAAGTTTAATTTGAGAAAGAAAAGGCTAAAAAATTGTTAGTTGCCTATTCACCCCCCCTCTAGTCAACTATATTGATCCTTTCAATTGGTATCAGAACCTCGTCTCTTTATTAAGGACTTTGCCGTCCGAAGAGTATGGTTGACACCGTAGACAGTGTGGAGGAGCACTCCGGTGCGAATCCGGTCTCGTCTACGGGCGATGGGGGAACCTCGGTCTCTCGTGAGGAATTCAATGTGGCCTTGGACACATTGAAAACCTCCATGACGACCGAGGTTGAAAGCATGTTTAATAAATTCATTGAAGGGCTTAAACTATCCACCGCACCGTTGAAAGTGGGTGATCCCACTAACAAGGTGACGGATGCTAACTCCGACAAGGGGGAAGCTACTAGTGAAAAAGCTCCTTCTTCTAGTGGTAAGAATGGCACCAGCATCTTTGCCCATGTGGAACCTCCACTTGTTTATGGTGGACCGATTCCTTCTACACATTTGAATCATGCCGGTCCTCCCCATAAGATTGTGAAAAATGAGGACTTTGATTCTTGGGTTTATCGCTTTAAGCGTCATTTAAATCATGTGAATACTAATCTTTGGAGAATCATTGAAGAAGGTTTCTATCTGCATGACCCAAGCAACTTCACCCCTAGAGAAGCCGCGGATAATCAATTCAATGAGAATGCTCTCTTCATCATCCAAGATGCAATTCCACCTGAAGATCTCCCTCATCTTCGGCCCTTCGCCTTGGCCAAAGATGCATGGCATTGTGTTGTCTCCCTCTACCGGGGTAGCGCAAGCATTCAACGCTCCAACTATGAAGTGGTGCACGATGAAGCCGATGAGTTTGCAATGAAAGAAGATGAAGAACCTCGTGAGCTTTATCGGAGAGTAACCAAACTCGCGGTCTCACTCCGAGATCATGGGAGCAAGGACATGGATGACAATTGGATCAAGCGCAAATTCCTCAAGGCAATGATGCCTTACCACAAGGCCATGTCCTCCGTCATTCGTCAAAGGCCGGACTTCCACACTTTGTCCTCAAGTGAAGTGTTGGATGAGTTTGTGGCTATGAGCATCCTGGACAAGACCACCGACAATGCGGTGCTACGTTCTCAAAGAGCAAAGAAGCCCAACCTTGCATTAAAGGCCAAGGTTAGTGTGGAAGAAGAAGAAGAAGAGGAAGAAGAGGAGAACAACCCCGAAGATACAAAGTATGATTATCATGAGCACATGGCTCTCGCTTCACGACAATTTTGGAGTAAGAAGAACTCAAGGCCCAACTTCAACAAGAACAACTCAAGTGGCAACAAGGTCAAGCAACGCGGGAGGACTTGCTATAATTGTGGCAATGTGAGCCATTTTGTCGCGGAATGCCCTTATGAGAAGAGAGAAGACAATGGTGGCAAGCTCATTCAAAAGGACAAAGCCAAGTCTTTCCCTAACAAGAGCAACTTCACCAAGAGGACTCCTCCCAAGGGGTTGGTGCACAAGAAGAGTACAATGAGAATGATGATGACGATGAAGGCGGTGACTCGGTTGCTATGGCCGCCGTGGCCATTGCAACAACTCCTCGGGTATCCCTCTTCGACTCAACCAATGAGAACATCATCGCCAAGTGCCTCGTGGCTAAAGCAACCAACAAGGTAACCCCCAACATCAAAACTACCATCATTACTAATCCTTCCTTGACGGATTGCATTGATGAAAATGTGGGGCCTAATGAGGAAGAAAATGAGTTTGATTCCTTTTTGAGTAAGCTCAAGGGTAAGTCCAAGAAGCACTTTGTTGCTCTCTTGGAACAACTTGGTGAAGCCAATGACACCATCGAGGCTCACGAACAAACCATCTCTAAGATGGAGGGGCATAGTCGTGATTATGCCGATGAGATATCGGATCTCTCTAATGCTCTTGAGGAAGAGCGTGGTCTTCGTTTGGCTCTTGAGGAGTCACACAACGATGATCATGCTAAATTAAAGAAAGATCTTGATCATGCTTGTGTCTTATCTCCTGTGCTAAATTCCGAGAAGGCCAAACTTGAAGTTGATCTTGCTAGACTCAAGGAAGAGTCTGATATACTTGACAAGGCCCATAAAGCCTTGAAAGGTATTCATGCTAGTCTTAAAGAGTCTCACGATCAACTCCAAGTGAAGCTAACTAAGGAGAAAGCCACCTTTCCTCATATGGTTTTGATTTATAATGCAAATGCTACTAACCCATGTTGTGAGCATGTGCATCTTATTGAGGAGAATGCCAAGTTGAAGATGCAACTTGATTAAGGCCTTGTGTCATGCATACAAGGTGAGAAGAACCTCAACGACCTTTTGAGCAATCAAAAGGAAGTTGTGGCCAAGGAAGGGATTGGGTTCGCACCAATGCCCAAGAAAAAGAAGAAGAATGACAAGACCAAACGACCTCCCCCTCTCAAGCAAACCTTTGTGAAGGAGGGAGAGGGTGCTTCCAAGGAGAAGAAAAATAATGTGAAGGGTGGTGGTGCCAAGAGAAGCAATGCCACCCCTTCCAACAAAGTCGGCGACTTTAACCCTTCTTATGTGTTGTGTCGTGCTAGTGATGGGCATGTTTATGCCAAATTTTTTGGTTCTCCTTATGAGTACATTGAATGGTCTATTTGGGTTCCTAAGACCCTTGTCACTAACATCAAAGGACCCATTACAAAATGGGTACCTAAATCCGAGCATTGATCTCTTGTAGGTGTTTGCTTCCGGTGGGGGATCATGGTTGCTCGATAGTGGAGCTACAAATCATATGACCGGAAGCAAGGACTTGGTGGTGGACGTGCACAAGATTCCATCTATGCCCACCAATGTCGAGTGGGGTGATGCCTCGTCGTCCAAGGTATTGGGACTAGACAAGGTTGTCATTTCTCATGATCTCACGATCGAGAAGGTCATGCTTGTTGAGTCCCTTGCATACAATTTACTTTCCGTTCGTCAACTTGCACTCATGGGCTTTGCCACCTTCTTTGATATTGATACCGTGGCCCTCTTGTGGATCAAGGCTCTTAAAGTAGCCTTGTTGGGCATGTCGAGAACGGTCTTTATGTGATTAACTTTTCGGAGCGACCCACTAAGACCGCGACATGCCTAATGGCTAAAGTTGACGTGGGATGGCTTTGGCATCGCCGTCTAGCCCATGTCAATATGAGATCTTTGCAAAGTCTTCTCAAGGGGGACCATGTCCATGGACTAACGAATGTTAGTTTCGCTAAAGATCGTGCTTGCAGTGCTTGCATCGAAGGAAAGCTACATGAAAAGGCTCACCCTCCCACGACTATCATTTACTCGAAGAGGTCTTTAGAGCTCCTTCATATGGATCTCTTTGGGACTCCATCCTTTGATAGTCTTGGGGGTAGAAAGTATTGCTTGGTGATTGTGGATGACTATTCAAGATACACTTGGGTATATTTCTTCAAGAGGAAGAGCGAGACCCAACAAACCGTCATTGACTTTGCAAATGAAGCCCAACGTCAACACAATGCAAAGATCTTGACAATAAGAAGTGACAACGACACCGAGTTCAAGAACTACACCTTGGATGAGTTTCTTAGTGATGAGGGGATCAAGCATCAATATTCCGCACCATACACCCCTCAACAAAATGGTGTTGCGGAGAGGAAGAACCGGACATTGATGGACGCGGCAAGGACCATGATGGCAGAGTTCAAGTCTCCATACAACTTTTGGGCCGAAGCCATCAACACCGCGTGTCATGCATCAAATCGTCTCTATCTCCGCAAAGGCTTGAACAAGACTCCATATGAGATACTCATCGGTAACAAGCCCAACCTCAAGTACTTTTGGGTGTTCGGGTGTAAGTGTTTCATTCTCAAGAAAGGTATTAGTTTGTATAAATTTGAGGCTACAGTTTATGAGGGCATATTTGTTGGTTATGCTACAAACTCTCATGCTTACCTTGTCCTCAATAAGTCCACGCGGCTTATTGAGGAGACGTGTAACGTGGAGTTTGATGAGAATAACGGCTCCCAAGTGGAGCAAAGTGGCACTTGTGATGTAGGTGATGAAATTCCTCCTCAAGCCATAAGAAGAATGGGTGTTGGTTTTATCCTACCCATTCAGGGACCCCTTGTGGCCGAAGGAGAAGGAAAATGCTCCACTCAAGTGGAGCCATCACCAATCCAAGGCCCACACACTTTCGAAGAACAAAGTGAAGGCCCTCAACCTCACGAACAAGACCAAGGGCAAGATAAATCCCAAGATGGTGTTGTAACATCAAGTGATGCCCAAGGTCAAGTTCTCTCCTCCGAGCAAGTTCAAGATCAAGAGCTTCCTCGAGATCAAGAACAAGCTCAAGACGGCGCTCAAGATGATCAAGTGACCGCTCCTCGACTCACCCCCGAGGAGGAAGTGGAGCGTCATGCCGCCAAGATTGCTTCCAAGCTCTCCACCAAGGGTCATCTCACGAAGAATGTGCTTGGAAGCATTCAAAATGGGGTAAGCACTCGTAGACAATTGGCAAACTATTGTGAACATCACGCGTTTGTCTCTTGTGTTGAACCCCAAAAGGTATATGAGGCACTCGAAGATCCGGATTGGCTTAATGCCATGCATGAAGAACTCAACAACTTCGAGTACAACAAGGTGTGGATATTGGTGCCAAGGCCAACGGGGAACCACAATGTCATTGGAATCAAGTGGATATTCAAGAACAAGCAAGATGCTCATGGGACCATCGTTCGCAACAAGGCAAGATTGGTGGCACAAGGCTACTCCCATGTCGAGGGTATCGACTACGGTGAAACCTTTGCTCCCGTTGCTCGCCTTGAATCCATTCGTTTGTTGATTGCTTATGCTTCTCATCACAACTTTAAGTTGCAACAAATGGATGTTAAAAGTGATTTTCTTAATGGTCCTATTAATGAGTTGGTATACGTCAAGCAACCCCCCGGGTTCGAGGATCCCTACTTTCCTGATCATGTGTATCAACTCGATAAGGCACTCTATGGCCTTAAACAAGCCCCACGTGCGTGGTATGACCACCTTACCGAGTTGTTACAAGACCGTGGATTTGAAGTTGGGCTAATCGACCCCACTCTTTTTACTAAGAAGGTCAAAGGGGAGTTGTTTGTGTGCCAACTATATGATGATGATATTATCTTTGGTTCCCCTAACAAAGCTTTCAATGAGGAATTTGCTGCTCTCATGACCTCTAAGTTCAAGATGTCTTTGATGGGAGAGTTGAAGTTTTTCCTTGGATTCGAAGTCAAACAAAGAAGAGAAGGAACCTTCATCAACCAAGCCAAATTCACTCAAGACATGCTAAAGAGATTCAAGCTAAGTGATGTCAAGCCGGCTTCCACTCCAATGCCCACCAAGTGCCAACTTGACATTGATCCCAATGGTAAAGCGGTGGATCAAAAGGTATATCGCTCCATGATTGGCTCCTTGCTTTACCTTTGTGCATCTAGACCGGATATCATGTTGAGTGTGGGAATTTGTGCATGGTTTCAAGCCACACCTAAGGAAAGCCACTTTGTGGCGGTCAAGCGAATCTTTCGATATTTGGCTCATACCCCAAACTTTGGCTTATGGTACCCAATAGGAGCAAACTTCAAGCTTGTAGGATATTCGGACTCCGATTGGGCGGGAGACAAAGTGGATAGGAAGTCCTCTTCCGGAGGGTGCCAATTTCTTGGTTGCTCTTTGGTGAGTTGGTCTTCCAAGAAACAAAGTTGTGTGTCTCTCTCGTCCACCGAAGCGGAGTATGTGGCGGCCGGTAGTTGTTGTGCACAACTTCTTTGGATGAGGCAAACTTTAAAGGATTACGGTGTCATTTGTGACAAAGTGCCTCTTTGGTGTGACAATGAAAGTGCCATCAAGCTTTCTCTGAACCCGGTCCAACACTTCAAGATGAAGCATATTGAGATTCGGTATCACTTCATCCGGGAGCACATTAGGCGAGGGGAGATCGAGCTCAACTATGTCAACACTCATGATAACCTTGCAGATATTTTCACAAAGCCCTTGGATGAAGCAAGATTTCGCGAGTTAAGGCATGAGCTAAATATCATTGATTCGAGCAATGTGACTTGAACCCTTGCACATCCCACCATATTCAACTTGTTGTCTTGTTTAGGTGTAGACATGGACATAGGGGGAGTGTTGTTCTCTCAATGAACTCTTCCTCCCCCCATTATGCATAAATTGATCGAGTCTTTCACATTAGCCATTTTTTATGGTACTTGTGCTTCAAAGACGAGTTTTGGTCATGGGCCCAAGGATAATTCTTCGCGGCGCCATACCATTTGCTCAAACATAGGTGGCCACGGCCACCGCCCTCTCTTCTCAAGAGTTTGTCTGTGTGTTGTTTCTTATTGCTTGTGCTTCTCTCTTTTGAGTGGTTGTGTTTTGGTGTGGTTGTGTTCGGGTTTGGCTTGTCGTGTCTTCTGTGGTCCTGCTGTTTTTCTCTAGTCGAGCATAAGTCTTCTTTTCCCTCCTTGTTTGTGCTTTGGGGCTCCTGAGCGGTACTACCGTGTCGGCAGAGCGGTACTACCGCTTATAAGCGGTACTACCGCCTGGCCGACACGGTACTACCGTGGAGTGGTTCAATGGGCGCTTCGTGCTCCAGATCTGCACCAGGGTGGTACTACCGTGCCTTGCGCAGTACTACCGCTTGGGGATGGGCGTTGGGGTATGTATCGGGCAGGGGGAGTGTCTACTCCCCCATACCCGTTCAGTTTGCCCCATCCCCTCATCCTCTCCTCTCTCAGGCGACTCCCCAAGCACCGGAGGCTCGCCGCCGGGCCACTGGATTCAGGCCGGCTCCCTCGTTTCTGCCCGGTGGGATCATTCCCCACCCTCTCCTCGTGCCATGGATGCCAGTATTGCCCCTGTTCTTCTCTCCCTTGGTTCTCCTTCTTGAATCTAGGTTTTGGGGCTATACTCATTGCATCCCTCGATTTAGTTGTTGAATTGAGGCTTAGGAAGGACTTGGGAGACTGCTAGACTAGGGTGTTTGTCGATTAGGTGTAGAAATATGATCTTTTGCATCTCCGGTAGTACCGGATCTTGCCGCGGTAGGTGTCAGCCCGCTGACAACCGCTCCTGCGGTACTACTGCTGTACCCTAGCGGTACTACCGCTCTGGTGCACGGTACTACCGCCCTGTTTCTATACCTAATCCTATTGTTGGTCTTCGTCTTTCCCTGGCTTATGCTCTTTTGCTTTTGTGGTCTTTGTGTGCGTGTGCTTTCAGGTGGTAGTAGCTCTGGGCATCAGGCTCGCCACAAGAATCCAGACCGTGCAATAGGTTCCAAGCGCTATCGCTCGTCAGATGTTCCAGAGTCTGCTGGTGGTGGTGGTGAGGGTGTCTCTTCTGAGCCGCCAAAGCGCAAGGCCAAGGTACCAACATTGAAGACCTCCGCTTTGCGCAAGCCTGCCAATCGGATGTCTCGAATGGAGTTCTGTAACAAGACGAAGCTCAATCCCTACCATGCAGACCAGGAGCCTGCTCTTCTACGCCGTCCATTCTGGAACAGGTTTCAGCAGTCTAGCTATCACGATGTCTTGAAGAAGAAGAAGAAGAACTTGTTTGTGAAGGTCAAGTCTGTCGATCTCTCACACATGGAGAAGGACTTGCAATACTTTGGGCATGCTCTGCAGAGGTGTGAGGAGTTGGATATCAAGAGGATCATTTCATTCAACAAGGACTTTGATGCCGAGCTCGTGGCCCAGTTCTTTGCCACCGTTCACTTTGGGCATGATCTGGCTCGCACTCTGACTTGGATGACCAATGGTTGTCTTCTGTCCGCCCCATGGAAGGACTTCATGGTCAGCTTATCGTACAATGATGAGGGTGCCCAGACCCCACTTGGGTTCGCCCTCATAAGGAGATTGCTGCTACTCATAAGGAGAAGCTTTGGCCCTTTTCTACCAGGAAGGTGTCAGAGACTGGGAAGGTTACTTATGAGCTCTGGCCCTTCCTTGACATCATGCATCGGATCTTCCGGAACTCCCTGTTCCCTCGGATTGGCAACTTGGATCAGGTGCACTCTTACCTTGTTGACATGCTTCTGTTCTGTCAAGAACATCAGGGCTCTCAGCAGGTGCTGGATGTGTCACATGTGATGTGGTCTGAGCTTCACTCTGCTGTCATGGAGCGCAAGTGCATCATCTATGGGCCCTATCTTATGCATCTTATCAAGGACACTTGGGCAGCCAAGTTTCCAGATGAGGAGCTTGTCACAGACAACATGTTGTCTCATGACACTATCGAGCTGCGTCAGAAGGAGAAGTGGAGTTCGTCTACTCCGGCACCTCCAGTGCAGGAGACTGTCCTATCTGATGACGATGAGGAGGATGATGATGGGCCGGAGTATGTGCCCCCATCTGAGGAGCCCTCTTGGGCGAAGAAACTCAAGGAGAAGATGAAGCGTTTGTTCTGCTTTCAGGCCAAGGGCCAGTACAAGGCTCACAAGGAGGCCAAGATGGCTCGTCGCCGTGACAAGGCTATTATGAGACAGGTTGGCCTTGAGGCTCCAGATGGCTCTGAGGAGAGGAACACTGATGAGGAGTCCTGGATCAGAGTGCATTGCCCGTGGTCTGACACTGAGGAGGACACCGGAGTTCATACTTCTCCCCGTGCTGCAGAGGTTTCTGAGGAGGAGGAGGAGCATGACTGGTGATGCCATGGAGACCTACTACCATCGTGTGTCGTGTCGTCCCTTTTGGTGTCTTGCTGCCAAAGGGGGAGAGTTAGGGATTTGCTTTAGGTCTTGTGTTGGCGTGTTCGTGTTCGTTTGTGTCTCGTGTCTCGTGTTCGTTGTGCTCGTTCGTTTTCATTCGCTTTATTTCAGCTTTGAGCAAGACCATATGGTGTAAGACATATGTGAACTACCCTATCCTATCTACTTTAGTATCAAGTACCCTATTATATTGTGAGTTGCTTCATTTTACGCATTCATATTATTGCTCTCATGCTCGTCCTTGCTTTGTTGTACTTGTTGTTATTCTTATATGCAAGGATGTTGCCTGCCTACAAAATATAGGGGGAGTTTGATCCTAAAGATGTGCACATAGCCTTTCATGCTAATTCCTTCGTGCACACCTCTAGGGGGAGCCCGTCTGTATTTTGTTAGAAGGGGGTTTGCTTATTTTCAGTTACTATTTTGTGCAAATCCCGTGTTGTCATCAATCCACCAAAAAGGGGGAGATTGTAAGGGCATATTTATCCCTTAAGTAGTTTTGGTGCTTGATGACAATACATTTGCGGACTAATCGTGTGCGCTAAGTGTTTCAAGTGATCTAAGATAAGGGCACGTTGCGATTGTTACCCCTCGAGGACTTCACTTTAGACGGATTATTTTCCTTCATTTCTTTTCGGTGGAATTGAGTCGTAGGGATAACCGTACTATCAAGAGGGGATCTGTTTCGGAAGAGTATAGGTGGAATCATCACGTACACATCCTCCTTTCTCCCACGCCTTCTTCCTTCTTGTTGGAGTTTCTGTGTTGTGCAAAACAAGGGGTGCCGCGGCTAGGGCGGTAGTACCGCGGCTAGGGCGGTAGTACCGCCTGTAGGCGGTAGTACCGCTTGTTACTACCGCTCCTGCTGTGGTCTCGACTTTTTTGTGTCGGGTTTTCGTATAGGACCACGCAGGGGGCGGTAGTAGGGACGGCAGTAGGGCGCGGTAGTACCGCCCTGAGGGCGGTAGTACCGCTCCTACTTCCGCTCCACTGCCGCTTGGCTCGCTGCCCTCCCCTGTTTTTCCAGTGGCTGTAGGAAGCGGCAGTACCGCCTATAGGCGGTAGTACCGCCCTAGTGCATGTACTTCTTCCTCCTCAGTCCTGTTTGCCTGTCTGCCTGCTTGCCAGAGCGGTAGTGCCGTTGTGGCAGTGGTACTACCACTCCAGCAACGGTAGTACCGCCCAGATGCGGGTTGCGGGCTGCATAACGGTTGGATATGTCCCCCCCACTATATAAAGGGGTCTTCTTCCCCAAGAAGACTCACCTCTTCCATCCCCAAACTCTATTGTTGCTCCAAGCTCCATTTTCGCCCGATCTCTCTCCCTAGCCAATCAAACTTGTTGATTTTCTAGGGATTGGTTGAGAAGACCCGGATCTACACTTCCACCAAGAGAAATTTGATTCCCCCCACTGACCCCTTTGCGGATCTTGTTACTCTTGGGTGTTTGAGCACCCTAGACGGTTGAGGTCACCTCGGAGCCATAGTCCATTGTGGTGAAGCTCCGTGGTGTCGTTGGGAGCCTCCAATTAAGTTGTGGAGATTGCCCCAACCTTGTTTGTAAAGGTTCGGTCGCCGCCTCCAAGGGCACCAGTAGTGGAATCACGGCATCTCGCATTGTGTGAGGGCGTGAGGAGAATACGGTGGCCCTAGTGGCTTCTTGGGGAGCATTGTGCCTCCACACCGCTCCAACGGAGACGTACTTCCCCTCAAAGGGAAGGAACTTCGGTAACACATCCTTGTCTTCACCGGCTCCACTCTTGGTTATTCCGTACCTTTACTTGTGCAAGCTTATATTGTGTTGCATCTCTTGCTTGCTTGTGTGCTTGTTGTTGTTGCATCATATAGGTTGCTGACCTAGTTACATATCTAGACAACCTGCTTTGATGCAAAGTTTAATTTGAGAAAGAAAAGGCTAAAAAATTGTTAGTTGCCTATTCACCCCCCCCCCCCTCTCTAGTCAACTATATCGATCCTTTCAAAAACCAATATAAATAAAGAATGAGTTCATTACAGTATCTTAAAGTGGTGATTTGTTTTCTTATACTAACGGAGCTCATGAGATCTTGTGTTGAGTTTTGTGTTGTGGAGTTTTCAAGTTTTGGGTAAAGATTTGATGGATTTTGGAACAAGGAGTGGCAAGAGCCTAAACTTGGGGATGCCCAAGGCACCCCAAGGTAAAATTCAAGGACAACCAAAAGCCTAAGCTTGGGGATGCCCCGGAAGGCATCCCTTCTTTCGTCTTCGTCTATCGGTAACTTTACTTGAGGCTATATTTTTATTCACCACATGATATGTGTTTTGCTTGGAGCGTCTTGTATGATTTGAGTCTTTGTTTCTTAGTTTACCACAATCATCCTTGCTTTATGTCCTTTTGGAGAGACACACATGAATTGGAATTTATTAGAATACTCTATGTGCTTCACTTATATATTTTGAGCTAGATAATTTTACTCTAGTGCTTCACTTATATCTTTTAGAGCACGGTGGTGGTTTTATTTTATAGAAATTATTGATCTCTCATGCTTCACTTATATCATTTTGAGAGTCCTTTAGAATAGCATGGTAATTTGCTTTGGCTATAAAATTAGTCCTAATATGATAGGCATCCAAAGATGGGTATAATAAATACTTTCGTAAAAAGTGCATTGAATACTATGAGAAGTTTGATACTTGATGATTGTTTTGAGATATGAAGATGGTAATATTAGAGTCGTGCTAGTTGAGTAGTTGTGAATCTGAGAAATACTTGTGTTGAAGTTTGCAAGTCCCGTAGCATCCACGTATGGTAACCGTTGTGTGACAAATTTGAAACATGAGGTGTTCTTTGATTGTCATCCTTATGAGTGGCGGTCGGGGACGAGCGATGGTCTTTTCCTACCAATCTATCTCCCTAGGAGCATGAGCGTAATGCTTGGTTTTTGATGACTTGTAGATTTTTGCAATAAGTATGTGAGTTCTTTATGACTAATGTTGAGTCCATGAATTATATGCACTCTCACCTTTCCATCATTGCTAGCCTCTTCGGTACAGTGCATTGCCCTTTCTCACCTTGAGAGTTGGTGCAAACTTCGCCGGCGCATCCAAACCCCGTGATACGATACACTCTATCACACATAAACCTCCTTATATCTTCATCAAAACAGCCACCATACCTACCTATTATGGCATTTCCATAGCCATTCCGAGATATATTGCCATGCAACTTTCCACCGTTTCATTTATTATGACACGCTTCATCATTGTCATATTGCCTTGCATGATCATGTAGTTGACATCGTATTTGTGGCAAAGCCACCATGCATAATTGATTATACATGTCACTCTTGATTCATTGCCCATCCCGGTACACCGCCAGAGGCACTCATATAGAGTCATATTTTGTTCTAGTATCGAGTTGTAAATAAATAGAAGTGTGATGATCATCATTAATAGAGCATTTTCCAAAAAAAGAAAGAGAAAGGCCATATAAAGAAAAAGGGGCCCAAAAAAAGAGAAAATAAATAAAAGGGACAATGCTACTATCCTTTTTCCGCACTTGTGCTTCAAAGTAGCACCATGATCTTTATGATAGAGAATCTCTTATTTTGTCACTTCCATATACTAGTGGGAATTTTTCATTATAGAACTTGGCTTGTATATTCCAACAATGGGCTTCCTCAAATGCCCTAGGTCTTCATGAGAAAGCAAGTTGGATGCACACCCACTTAGTTTCTTTTGTTGAGCTTTCATACATTTATAGCTCTAGTGCATCCGTTGCTTGGCAATCCCTGCTCCTTGCATTGACATCAATTGTTGGGCATCTCCCTAGCCTGTTGATTAGCCGCGTCAATGTGAGACTTTCTTATTTTTTGTCTTCTCCACACAACCCCCATCATTATACTCTATTCCACCCATAGTGCTATGTCCATGGCTCACGCTCATGTATTGCGTGAAAGTTGAAAAAAGTTTGAGATTACTAAAGTATGAAACAATTGCTTGGCTTGTCATCGGGGTTGTGCATGATGAGAGCATTCTTGTGTGACGAAAATGAAGCATAGGCAAACTATATGATTTTGTAGGGATAAGCTTTCTTTGGCCATGTTATTTTGAGAAGACATAATTGCTTACTTAGTATGCTTGAAGTATTATTATTTTTATGTCAATATTAAACTTTTGTCTTGAATCTTTCGGATCTGAACATTCATGCCACAATAAAGAGAATTACTTAGAAAATTATGTTAGGTAGCATTCCACATCAAAAATTCTGTTTTTATCATTTACGTACTCGAGGACGAGCAGGAATTAAGCTTGGGGATGCTTGATACGTCTCCAACGTATCTCGGCCCAGGGGACTCCGGCGGTGGCTGTGCCGCCACGGCTGCAGAGGCAGCGTGGGGGCGGCCTTGGTGGCTGGTGGCGACAGATCTCGGGCATCCGGCCCAGATCCGGTTTCCCGGGTGGTGTGGGCTCGGGCGCCGGCTGGCGGCCCTGGGCGGTGGTGGTTGTGCGCCTGGGTTGCTCCCTTCTCCAGCGTGGTTGAGGATGGTTGGTGGTGGTGGCGTGGTGTCGGCGATGCTCAAAGTTGGCTCTGTCCGACGGTCGGCACGCCCGGCGGTGGGATTTTGGTAGGCTACGACCTGCTGTGGATCCCGGATGCCAGAGCGGCGGCTCTGGGCGGTGGTCCGACGGGTCTACCTCATGCGATGAGGACGGCCGGTCGTGGTCATCGTTGGTGGAGGGGAGGCCGGCGGCGTCCGGTGTCACCTCTCTACAACGTTGATGGGTGTGTCTCGCCTTCCTGTAGCGGTGAACTCACCCGGCAACCTGCTCCCTGAGCATGGCTCTGGTGGTTTGGATTTTGTTCATGGACGGGGCGAAATCTCCGCACGGCTTGCCGATGCTGGCAGCGACGACACCTATGAGTGCCCTTTCCTTCTTGGGGGCACTGCCATGGTCCTGATCATGTCTTGGGTGAAACCCTTGTTCCGGCCCTCCGGAACAGGCAGCGGCGGCGTCACGGCGTCGTTACCTTCATGAAGGCGCCGCCTTGGCTGCTCGCGGAGTCCTCGGAGCTAGAGTTTGGAGCGTCTCGCTTTTGGTGTGGGTTGCCCCTCGGGACATGGGCCTCCAGGGCGCTATGTATGCCATCGCGGCGCATCCTGCACATCTTCTTCTTCAGACCCAACTAGGTCCTGCCATCCACCTGCCGGCCCTTCTAGGCAATATGTGGTGGGAGGTGCGTTGATCTAGTTAGTTCTGTAGTCGTCGGTGTGGCTTGGATGTTGCTTGCAACGGTAGTGATGCGGCCTGTTTGCTCGGTGCCCGTCTTCTTTGCTTTCTTGGCTAGGGATAGGGCAAGGCAAGTACTCTCATTCTCATTTGTAGTAGGTGTGGTTCTAATCCCAGGGATTAGCGTGGTGTGTTTTGCCTTTTGGCATTGTACTCAAACCATGGATGGGTCTCTTCACCCTTTCTTCTATCAATATATGATACGCACGCTTGTGCGTATTCGAGAAAAAAAACTTAGAAAACAATAAAAACATGTTTACAATGATTATCTTTTAGCTTTATCTTAAATAAATAGGGCAACATATCCTATGCATCTGAGGACTTCGTCCATCCTCTAAGCCTTCCGATCTACTCCCTCCGTTCCCAAATATAAGTCTTTCCGTTCCCAAATATAAGTCTTTCTAGAGATCCCAACAAGTGACTACATACGGAGCAAAATGAGTAACTCTACACTCTAAAATATGTCTATATACATTCGTATGTTATAGACCATTTGAAATGTATAAATAGATACATCCGTATCTAGACAAATCTAAGACAAGAATTTTGGAACGGAGGGAGTATTTAGGAATGGAGGGAGTATTTAGGAACGGGGGGAGTAGATCATGCGAGCAGCATAGCGGGCTATGCGACGGCAACCACACAACACGGCGGCTCGGCAGGCGTTAATCCTAAAAATGTGGTGACTCATGTTGTGCTAAGAGATCATCTCTTATTACATGTCTTTTTTTAGGGAAGACAAGCTTTTTCTTGTGATTTCTCTCTCTTCCATCTTAATATTTATCCTACGTGTCACTCTTAAGATAGCATCTTTGTACATACTGGTTAACCAAATTTTTGGTTACCTTTTTTAGTCGATCTTCCTTTTCTTTTACTAACCGAATTTTAAAAATAACTGAATGGTAGAAACCGAATTTTAGGGTCATACCGAACGCCCACCTTGACCTTGGCCCAACTAGGCGACATCATCGCTCCTGTTGGGCTAGCCCAACTGTTTAGGGATTTGAAAAAAGTTCATCGATTTTGAAAAGAAAATCACAGATTTGAAAATTTTCACAGAGTTTTAGAAAAGTTTGCTTAAAAAAGTTCGAGAAAGTGAAAAAAATTCACAAATTTGAGAAAAAGTTCAAGTATTTGAAAACGCATAAAAAAGCAAAATGAACAAAAAAACAGAACAAAACCCAGTTAAAAAAACAAAAAAAGCCCAGAAAACCAGTGGAAAACCGGCTCATTTCTCGCTGAGTAGGTCGCGCCCTACTACGTTAACACGAATGTGACGCGAGCCCGACTGGCTAGCGGTGCTGCCCATCATCTAGAGACTAGGGATCGATTCCTCTGTGCTCCCCCTTTTCTTCCCTTTCTCTTTCAATTGTGCACGCTATAATGGGTCGGCCAATTACTATAGCCGATTAAGGCGAAGCGCTTCTCTCATATCGACGGGCGACGTATTTTTAAGAAAGATCATCCTACCCTTTATTACGAAGGGATATGAAGAGATCTTCACTGTTGATGCATCGACGACATCTGAAAAACAGAACATGTGTTGGGTTCGTGGTTCGTGGATGGCTGGTATGATTTTTTTCTTCGGCGTCTTAGTCGTGGTGGGGTGCCAGATCTGGAGTTCGATGGCGCGTTAGGGGCTTCACTTTTGGTGAGCGACCTTGGAGGTCCGCAAAGCTACATATCAACGATGGAGCCACATCGAGCTCGAGTGAGGAGGTGATCCGTCGTTTTTTTCTTAGGTGGCTGTTGTGGTAGTGCCAGAGACAGATGACGGTAGTTGGTGTCAAGCTTAGAGATATTCTGTTATCTTTTTAGTTTTATTATATCGGTCCTTGCATGATTTATACTTTGATCTTTGTGACATAAATGAGACACATATTATCATAAAAAAAGATACAAGTCAATGTTTTATGAGGTGAGTGCTTTTAGCGAAGGGGCTGCAGGGCGACTCCGGACCCTCTCGTTGGCCAACGACAATGGACAGCATGCGGTTGGTCATGTTTGACGACGGTGGCAAGACAACCAGTGTGGATCGGATTTGGGGCCAACAACGAAGGAGAACGATATATATTACATTTGTTGTTCCATGAAAATGCATACAAGTATAATAAATTCATATCTTGATGAGTAAAATGCATCATAAATTTTAAAAATATTAGAGGTGTGTCAATTTAGTCCTATAACTTTGAAACTGCAGTTTTGAGTCCTAAAAACTATTAGAGGTGTGTCAGTTTAGTCCTATAACTTTAAAACTGCAGTTTTTGGTCCCAAACTATGTAAGTTTGTTCATCTCATGTCCTAAGCTTGCATGACCAGCATCTATGGTGCATTTTTTCAATGAGGCCTTTATATGTGTTTACTTCCCCAAAAATGGTCCATACACTTCCACGTCGCAGTGTGTTGCAACCTACACGCCGCCATGAGCTGTAGTGCGGCCCCGCTGAGAGGTTTGGCACAGTCGTCTGGGAGACCCGAGCCATTCAACATGGAGGACAACATCCCTCTACCTCGGCGGGCTGCCATGGAGAACCTGAGCCAATCAGGATGCATGACGTCATCCCAAATCTTTCTCTCATGACATTGTCGTTGCCCCGACATCCTTGTCGCACAACTGGTCGTGCATGTTGTTGTTTGGGCACGAGCATGGCCACAGGTGCGGAATTGTCGCAGCTGCAAGACGACGCGAAGGAGTGCGCGAAAACCGCGAAGTTTTAAAGTTATATGACTAAACTGACACACCTCCAATAGTTTTAGGACCTAAAACTACAGTCAAAGTTATAGGACTAAAATGACACACCTCCAATAGTTTTAAAACCCAAAACTGCAGTTTTAAAGTAATAGGACTAAACTGACACACAACAAATAATTTTAGGACTTATGATGTATTTTACTCTATAATCTTGATTATGCATATTAAGATGCACAGAGCTGCCATAAAAAACAAGCACACGGAGAGAAGGCAAAATACGACCCCTTTAAAAGGTTGATGGATGTTGGATACTTGCTTTAATAAAGAAATTAAAATGGTTGTGTATGATACAGAGGCCGGAGACTTGACCTCTTTTTTGAAAAGAGAAATGGAATAGGTTGGCCTAAAGACCTGCCTCACGTCAAGGACCAAAGTCTGAATTGAATCTCGAATAGATGGTTGTGCTGAATAGGCCTCAAATCGAAGCCGAAGGCAATAAAAACTGAGGTACAAGAGAATCTCGAAGGCTGGGTCCAGGATTGTGCATAGCAGTTGTTCCTCGTTTCATATCATACACGTACAACGCCTTGTCATCGGACATCAAAAAGTATATGCAGTCCCCTTTTCTTAGACCGAGCTGGCGTGCATGGAACGATGCTCCGTAACCGCGGCAACTATCGTAGAAAATCACCATGTCGCCGAGCGTGTCCACCTTCAGCCAAGCTCCATTGGAGACATCCAACTTGTGCACAACAATTCGCGCGATATGCCGGACAGATATCCCGTGGTAACAAAAGCTTAGAACAAACAGCTCTCCGCGGCACTCTAAGATGCCGCAATCAAACATGGTATACCCGACTGGGGAAGGATCTTCCAGCTTGCCGCGTGTGCTGAACTTTGGGTATGGTGAGAACTCCAGTGCGACAATCTGACGTTTAAAGGGGTCGTATGCGTAGAACTTGCCACCAAGCGTGGTAAGACCTTCATTGAAGCTTTTCCCATGCTCGTGCTCGTGCTTGAACCATTGGTTTCCTCCTGCATGGCAGTAGTAGATGAGTGCGTGTGCGAGGTCTGCTACGAGCACGACGCAATCGGGATCCGTCGGCTTGAGCGAGAGAAGGCACCTACTGCTTTGTGCGGCTTGGAGAAGATTCTCTTGATCTAGAGGTAAGCTGATTCTCTCGAGGGTTGATGGGTTCCAGAGGAAAGACTTGTGCGATTCCAGATGCAGCATCAGTGCCCATCCTTGTGGTGTTAGCCAGTAACGATGGCCTCCGAAACCATCGGCTCTCCTGCCCAGCAACTGCCTCTTAGGGATGCTATACAGGAATATGGTGTCGTCGTCGCTTGCCTCGCCGTCATGTTGGTCGTCGAACAGCAGCAGCGGAGCGAGGCCTGGATCCAGCGGAAACGGTGACACGCCGGTCAGCCCCTTCAAGTTCTCCGCCTCGCAGCGCGTATCCATCTCGCCGTCCGTCGTCACGTCGTGTCCCTGCAAAGTTTTCTTAATTTCCTGCGCCCAATCTATGCGAGATCCGTACCTTTCCCTTCTATTTTATGTATGTAAAAAAAAGTTTGTGTTGCCGTTTGCCGTTGCCCACGCGGACGCGGACGCGAGGTTTAGGTTCCGGGTCGGACCGGGATTGTACGTACGTACGTGTCATCTGCTGCTTCCTACTCGGGATGGAATTCTTCTTGAACTCCAAGAGAGAAATTTTAGCATAAAGCTCGATCGAGATCCAGCCGCACGTACGCGTTATTTATTTATTTTTGAAACGAGACACGTACGCGTTATTACCACCTCGGTGCACGGACTCGCGTTGTGCGGTTAGAGGAGAGACGTCGCGATGTCGCAGGAACAAGATTGGTCGTCTCTCCCGGTGGACCTGCTTATCCTGATCCTCAACCGTCTCCGGTGGTCAAGCCACCCGAGTTTCGCCTTGGTGTGCCGACAATGGCGCTCCGCCGTGTCGCCCTTCTACCCGGCGTGGATCACCCCGCTCCTGCTAAACACCACCGACGTTGGAACCACCAACATCCGCTACTACAGTCCCTACTTCCAGAAAAACTTCGAGATTGACGACACGCTAGAGGCGCCTGGCGCCAAGATCTGTTGCGCCAGCGGAAGGTACGTGACACTATGCATGCCAAAGCAGATACTCAATGTTGACCTTTTGAGCTACGACAACGACTATCTGCCACTGATATCTCAGTTCCGGTTTGAGCATATCGTCTACGACGGTATGCGCAAGATGGTTGGCATTGACACGGTTTGCCTGCAAGAGATTGGTTGTTGCATGCAAAACAGCGACGAGGTGTGGGAACGTTGGGCATACTGCTACCCTGACAGGACAAAGTTTACGGCGTCACCAGTGTCCAACCCTGTGTTCCACCGCAGCTTCATCTATCTACTACTCGAAGACGGAAGATTAGCCGTATGCGACGAGTGCAAACACGAAGAAGGATTTGAAATTCTTGACAAGCCCCAAAGTTTCGGGTTTGTATACGAAGACAGCTACTTGGTTGAGTCCGACCAGGTTGAGCTGATGGTCGTCCTCATCGGCCGACGCGGGTCGCCTGTCAACATTTTCAAGCTCAATGAACACACGATGGAGTGGGAGAAAATGGAGAGCCTAGATGGCAGGGCTTTGTTTACAGGTACACTCACGACTGTAATGAAGAAGACTGCCATTAAGTCCATGCAAAATAAGGTCTTCCTCCCAAGACTCTACGATTGGCCTGACATCGTTTATGCTGACTTTGTTCTGCGCGACGGTGAATTTGCCTTCGTAGAGTCACGGCGTGTTGATAACAAAATGAAGGTTGGCAATGGCGCATATAGCACAAACATGTGGTCTTACGAATTGGGACAACGCGAAAATCCAAGGGACTTTTGGGAGACAGAGAGAATGGATTACAGTATTTGGGTCGATTTTAGCAATAGTTAAACATTTCTCACTAAACATTCTGCATTATACTACTAGAGATGCTTAGCGCAACATTGTTGCATAAAGTCAGATGAGAATTACTATTCTACACTACAAAGTATACATACTATGTATCTCTTGACAGAATTAGCAAAATACTTGCATCAAAAAGAGACAGCACTAGCGGCCAGTCATGTGGCGTGGAACTAAATAGGCACGCCTCCGTACCGCCCGATCATCATGCCCATGCGAGCATTGTAACTTGCAACATTTATTTACAATGCAATATCATCGTGAAGTTTTTCCTCACGGTCAATCAAGAAACATGTGAAGACTTGCATCATTAGAAAGTTCAAACCCATCTATGGATGTATGTAACCATTGGGAGGAACGAACATAAGCAACAACTTGAAAACAGCTTTGCAATGCAACATTTGTGGTAGACACCGAAAATCATTGCATATATAGTACATTTTCTTTTTCAAGAACAAACGACTGTTGTTTGTCATTTTCATTACAGAAAAGTATACTTTTCATCCTTCAACTCTTGGCCAAGTCTAGATTTGGACCCCCAATTTTGACACCAGACAACTTGCACCCCCAACAATTGAAACCGGACATCGTTTGTCCCTAGTCTCGGTTTTGACCGGTTTTGGTGCTGACTCCCCCAGTTTTGACCCATGCTGACTCAAGTTCGCATAAACAAATTCAAATCCATGAGCTTTTTTGAAATTCACGTACATTTTTTATATCCGTTTATTTTCCCCAAATACGCGTCCTTTATTTAGAACCGCTTAATTTTTTTTGGATCCGTGAACTTTTTTGAAATTCACATACTATTTTCAAGTTTGTGTAATTGCTTCAAATCTGCTTACTGTTTCAAATCCCAGAACTCCTTTAAAATTTGTGAATTATTTATAATCCGCGTACTTTTCCAAGTTTGCCTAATTTTTTTCAAATTCCTGCAATGTTTGACTAATCACGTACATTTATAATTTTTATAATTCATGTATTGTCCACGTTTCATGTACTGTTCACGTAATTATTGCATAATTTTTATAATTTACGTACTTCTTTTACAAAACTGCGTACATTTTTCAAGTTCACGTTTCTTTTAAATCTGTGTACTTTTTTTCGAGTTTGCGTACTTATTTTCTAAATTGATGTTTTTTCCCAAAAAAATACGCAAATTTGTAAAACTATGTGAATTGGAACCATTACGCGAACATGAAAAAGGTACGTGTGTAACACCCCGAGAATCATGCTACAGTAACTCTCTGTGATTAAGCTAATCATGTTGCTAAACAGGGCTTGATCACATTGGAATCACATTTCTTTTCAAACTCCTAATTCAAACTTCAATTTAATTTAAAGTGGAAAATAAAAGTTTTCAAAAATTTAAACAAAAATGTTCGGTGGGTGCCAAATAATACACTGGTAATTATTGTGGAGAAAACTCCTTTTTAGAAAATGCCTAAGTATTTTAAAATGGATTAAAAGGTGAAAGAAAATAAATAAAAGAAAATGCAAAACAGAACAGGCAAAGAAAAAAGAAAAAAAAGGAGGGGGCCCTCCCCCCCACTGGACCCCTGGCCCGACTGGGCCGACCCCCGGCCCAGCCCACCTCTCCCACTCGCCCCCTTCCCTGTTCCCCCGACCGGGGTCGGAACAGGGGCAGTCCCCGCCGCACCCCCTCGCCGGCGACGGGGAGGATAAGGACGCCAGCTCCCCCCGCCTCCTCGGGCCTCTCTCCCACTCGCCAACCCGCTCACCTCTCGGCCCCTGCGCCTCTCTCTTTCCCCCCCAGATCCGCGCCGCTCTCTCCTTCCCCACGCCCGACGCGGTCGCCGCCGTTCCCGTCATTCACACGGCCACCGTGCCCACCTCGCCGCCCCACGTTGTCTCCAAGGACCGCCGTCGCCCGCTGCTTCGTCTGGTGCAGCCCGTTGGAGACCGGAGCCCCTACAACGAGCACACCGAGCTCGTCTTCAACTTTGGACACCGGCGACCCCCTTCTTCCCCGGCGCCGACCTGCTGCTCCTAAGCCTCTCACCGGCCTCCGTGTGCCGTGCGGTGAGCCTCTCCCCCCTCCTCCCCTGTCTTTTCTCTCTCGCGCGCCCCCTAGCTGCTTCCCCACGCGCGCCCGAACGCCGCGCCGCGGAGCTCGCCGCCGGCGAGGCTCCGGTGACCTGTTGGTCACGGGCTCAAGCCCGTTGCACTCCCCACCTCGCGTAGATGCCCCCCAGCCCCTCCGCTTGCTCGATAGCCCGCCGTAGCCTCGTTTCCGTCGGGCACCCGTGCGCGCCGCCGCCTCCGCCGCTCGCCGGCGCCGATTCCGGCCAAGTCCGGCGAAGCCCCGGCCACCCCTGGATGCGGCGCTGCGAGCCCTTTCGAATGGGCCTAGCCCCGCTCCTCCCCGAGCCCCGTAGCGCGATTCCGGCCAACTCCGGCGAGGGGCCGCCGCTGTTTTGGTCGCCGGAGTTGCTCCGGCGCCGGCCGCCGACGTGGCCGGCCTGGGGCCACCCCAGGGCCACTGCCAGTGGGCCCCGTGGGTCCCAGTTGACTGGGTTGACCCAGTCAACTGCTGACTGGGCAGGCCCAGCCACTGACATGCGGGCCCCGCCGCAAAATTAAAAAAAAAGGAGAAAAAGAAAAATGTTTTATAAATAAAAATAATTAGATTAACTAATCACTCACTGACATATGGGGCCCACCCCTCTAATTAGACTGTTAGTTTAGTTTAAATTAATATTAGACTAACAGAGGCTGACATGTGGGTCCCACTGGACCCACCTGTCTGGTTTGACTGGTCAGCCGACCTGTTGACCTGCTGACGTCAGCATTGCCTCATGCTGACGTCATAATTCATTTTTGCTTAATTTAAATAATTCCAGAAATTCAAATAAACTTTGAAAATTCATATCTTTTAAACCGTAACTCGGATGAAAATGTTTTCTATATGAAAGTTGCTCAGAACGACGAGACGAATCCGAATACGCAGTCCGTTCGTCCACCACAACCCCCTAACCTATCGAACTAGCAACTTTCCCCCTCCGGTCCGTCTGTCCGAAAACGCGAAACATTGGGAATACCTCCCGGATGTTCCCCCCCTTCGCCGGTACCACCTACTGTCGCGTTAGGGCACACCTAGCACCGCTCATTGTCATGTCACGCATCGTCATGCTTATGTTTGCATTGTATTTACTGTTTCTTCCCCCCTCTTCTCTCCGGTAGACTACGAGACCGACACTGCTGCTGTCCAGTTCGACTACGGAGTTGACGACCCCTCCTACTTGCCAGAGCAACCAGGCAAGCCCCCCCTTGATCACCAGATATCGCCTACTCTTCTCTATTCTGCTTGCATTAGAGTAGTGTAGCATGTTACTGTTTTCCGATATCCTATCCTGATGCATAGCCTATCCTTGCTACTACTATTGTTACCTTTACCTGCAATCCTACATGCTTAGTATAGGATGCTAGATTTTCATCAGTGGCCCTACATTCTTGTCCGTCTGCTGTGCTATACTATCGGGCCGTGATCACCTGGGCGGTGATCACGGGTATATACTTATATACTTTATACATGACACATGTGATGACTAAAGTCGGGTCGGCTCGTAGGAGTACCCGCAAGTGGATCTTTGTGGCGGAGCGACAGGGCAGGTTGAGACCACCCAGGTGAGAGGTGGGCCTGGCCCTGGTCGGCGTTCGCGGTTACTTAACACGCTTAACGAGATCTTGGTATTTGATCTGAGTCTGGCCATTTGGTCTATACGCACTAGCCATCTACGCGGGAGTAGTTATGGGTATCCCGGCGTCGTGGTATCAGCCGAAGCCTTCTTGACGTCAGCGACTGAGTGGCGCGCGCCGGATTGGACTGGAACGCCACTAGGCTAGGTCTGCTTCCGGCCGCGTACGCAACGTGCAGGTGTGCATAGGGCGATGGGCCCAGACCCCTGCGCGCTTAGGATTAGACCGGCGTGCTGACCGCTCTGTTGTGCTTAGGTGGGGCTGCGACGCGTTGATCTTACGAGGCCGGGCATGACCCAGAAAAGTGTGTCCGGCCAAATGGGATCGAGCGTGTTGGGTTATGTGGTGCACCCCTGCAGGGAAGTTTATCTATTCGAATAGCCGTGTCCCTCGGTAAAAGGACGACCCGGAGTTGTACCTTGACCTTATGACAACTAGAATTGGATACTGAATAAAATACACCCTTCCAAGTGCCAGATACAACCCGGTGATCGCTCTCTAACAGGGCGACGAGGAGGGGATCGCCGGGTAGGATTATGCTATGCGATTCTACTTGGAGGACTTCAATCTACTCTCTTCCACCTGCTGCAAGATGGAGATGTCCAGAAGCGTAGTCTTCGACAGGACTAGCTATCCCCCTTTTATTCTGGCATTCTGCAGTTCAGTCCACTGATATGCCCCTTTACACAGATACCCATGCATATGTAGTATAGCTCCTTGCTTGCGAGTACTTTGGATGAGTACTCACGGTTGCTTCTCCCCCTCTTTTCCCCCTTTTCTTTTCTATCTGGTTGTCACAACCAGATGCTGGAGTCCAGGAGCCAGACGCCACCGTCGACGACGGCACCTTCGACACTGGAGGTGCCTACTACTACGTGCAGCCCGCTGACGATGACCAGGAGTAGTTAGGAGGATCCCAGGCAGGAGGCCTGCGCCTCGTTCGATCTGTATCCCAGTTTGTGCTAGCCTTCTTAAGGCAAACTTGTTTAACTTATGTTTGTACTCAGATATTGTTGCTTCCGCTGACTCGTCTGTGATCGAGCACTTGTATTCGAGCCCTCAAGGCCCCTGGCTTGTATTATGATGCTTGTATGACTTATTTATGTTGTAGAGTTGTGTTGTGATATCTTCCCGTGAGTCCCTGATCTTGATTGTACACATTTGCGTGCATGATTAGTGTACGGTCAAATCGGGGGCGTCACAACGTGGATTTGAAAACGTACATGAATTTGACTCAGCATGGGCAAAAATGGGGTGAGTCGGCACCAAAATCGAGTCCAGGGACGAAAGTTGTTCGGTTTCGGTAGTTGGGGGTGTAAGTTGTCCGGTTTTGAAGTTGAAGGATCAAATCTAGACTACGCCAAGAGTTGAGGGACGGAAAGTATACTTTACTCTTTTCATTAACTAGCAAATATGCCCGTGCGTTGCAACGGGAGAAAAAAAATCGCCTCTCATACACACACTCGACGACACCAAAAAATTACTTGAAATCTTTCACGGTGCCATACGAGAAACAACATGATAAGTGGTGTTGTGCACAAACATAAAAGTGGGACGATTTTTTAAGTGTACTGAAGTTGTGTCTAGTTTATTAGACAACACAGATATCTATCTAGTTGCCGGTATCAATTCACGTCTTTTATGCGTTCCTCGTCGGTCATACCCAACAAATAATCCATTAGACTGAAAATAGCAAAGTACACTTTAGTACTCAATGATAACATGTGCATAAGAGCATTATTTCTTTCCCGCAAAAAAAGAGCATTATTTCTGGCTTGTTGATATATGTGTTTGCAAGTGTAACCCAAGTCAAGACTTAATTTGGTTGCAAACATATTAGATTTCTCCATCGAAAACAATCAATCTGCAAGGACATGCATAACGAATAGACATTTTCAAAATACCTCATATTAAGATAAGTATTAATTAAGGGTGCAGCATAAACATAATTTTCGACATGATTAACATGAAAGTTAATATCATATTTGGAATCTACACATTTTTTGAGCTATTCCCATATATAACATTCTAAATTTGGTGTTAGGGTTTGAAAGATATGAATATTTTGAAAAGTGTTTGAATCTGCCAAAAAAAGAAAGGTTAAAAAGAAAATAGTTGGGCCGAAATTGCAACAGTGTGCAGCCCATCTACTAAGATGGCACTTGGGCGAGGCAGCTCTATCTTACGCCAATCTAAAATCAAGGAGAAAAGGTAGAAAAAAGGTTCAAACCCATCTATTGATGTATGTATTTCTGAAAGAAAATCTATGGATGTATGTAACAAATCTTTGTAATGCAACAAACCATTGGGAGGAACGAACATAAGCAACTACTGAAAATAGCTTTGCAATGCAACATTTGTGGTAGACACAAAATCATTGCATATATCATACATTTTTTTCCAAGAACAAGAGACTGCTGTGTGTCATTTTCATTAATTGGAAAAACAATACACCACACACAACACAAGATCTGATAACAACAAGCCGAAACACCTAGGTGTATAACTCCAGCAACTAACATGTCTAAGATGCACTCTCACTATAACCTGCCTTCCTGCGTGCAAGCTTCCACAACTTCACTGTATCCTCTGCATGTGCAACAACCTGAAGTGCTTGTTCTCAAATAAATGATCATTTTGTTCCAACCACAACCTTCTAATCCTAACAATGCTCCATGCCTCAATTTCTTTCCTACGGTGTCCCTAAACACCATATTATATGGCATATTGCACACATGAAAATGCACACAAGTTTTCAGCATGTTGAACTAACATATGCAACATAAAAGAATCAACAATCTACTAATCTCACACCATAGGCACCTGATACGCCTCCAACGTATCTATAATTTATGAAGTATTCATGCCATGTTTACTATTGTTTTATATGATGTTGGTATAATTTGATTAGAACTAACCCGGACTGACGCTGTTTTCAGCAGAACTACCGTGGTGTTGTTTTTGTGCAGAAATAAAAGTTCTCGGAATGCGATGAAAATCAACGGAGAATTTTTCTAGAAAATATAAAAAATACTGGAACGAAGAGTTACCGGAGAGGAGTCCCGTGGGCCCCACGAGGGTGGAGGGCGCGCCCCTGCCTCGTGGACTCCCTACGGGGCCCCCTGACTTGTTCTCGACGCCATCCTCTCCTATAAATAGAGAAACCTCCAAAAATTAACCTAGATCGGAAGTTCCGCCGCCGCAAGCCTCTGTAGCCACGAGAAATCAATCTAGACCCTCTCTGCCACCCTGCCGGAGGGGGCCATCATCACCGGAGGGGCCATCATCGCCATGAAGGCCAAGGACCAGAGGGAGAACCTCTCCCCATCTAGGGGGGAGGCCATGGAGGAGGAAGCACAAGGGGGAGAACCTCTCATCCTCTCTTTCGGTGGCGCCGGAGTGCCATCGGGAGGCGAATCATCGCCGCGGTGATCGTCTTCATCAACATCACCATCATCATCACCATCCTCATCTATTTTACGCGGTCCACTTTGCCGCACCCCGCTGTAATCCCTACTTGAACATGGTGCTTTATGCCACATATTATGATCCAACGATGTGTTGCCATCCTATGATGTTTTGATTAGATATCCTTTGTCTTTGGGTTGATTGATGATCTAGATTGATACGAGTTGTATGTTTTATTTTGGTGCTGTCCTATTGTGCCCTCCGTGTCGCGCAAGCGTGAGGGATTCCCGCTGTAGGGTGTTGCAATACGTTCATGATTCACTTATAGTGGGTTGCTTGAGTGACATAAGCATAAACCCGAGTAAGGGGGTTGTTGCGTATGGGATAAAGGGGACTTGATATGTTAATGTTATGGTTGGGTTTTACCTTAATGATCTTTAGTAGTTGCAGATGTTGCTAGAGTTCCAATCGTCAGTGCATATGATCCAAGAAGAGCAAGTATATGTTAGCTTATGCCTCTCCCTCATATGAAATTGCGATGACGACTACCGGTCTTGTTAACATTTGCCTAGGATAATTCCGCACACCGACCCATCATTATTCCACACTCGCTATTTATAATATTTAGTAATATATTCTAACTTTATGATAACAGCACCTACTTTTATGTTTTAGCTCTCCGATATCATGCAAAGTTATCCTCTTCATACCCACAACGTAGTTTTATTTCTCGTTTCTAGTTGGAAGCAAACGTTCGGTGTACGTAGAGTCGTATCAGTGGCAGATAGGACTTGAGAGAATATTGATCTTACCTTTAGCTCCTTGTGGGTTCCACACTCCATACTTATCACTTCCATCATTGGGAATTGCTATGATGATTCCCTGCACTTGGGGATTATCAAGCTCTTTTCTGGCGCCGTTGCCGGGGAGCAATAGCGTGGGGTTGATATTCTCGTGTGTGCCTGTTTGCTTTCTTCATTAAGTAGATTTTGTTTTTCCTTTTTGTTTCTGTTTAGTTGTGGGTGAAACATACAAAAAAATTAAAAGAATGAAAATATAAAAAAATTTACTTGCCTCTCATGCCTAAAAAGTTTTTCAATAAGAAAAGTGATTGGAAGATTATGCATTGGAGAAGTGAGGGTCGACCTTGGACACTTGTGTTCATGCTCATGGAAACAATGTAAAAAAATTCATGGAAGTTTCTCTGAAAATAATTATCCCCTTGTATATTTTCATTGTATTATAAAAATAATGTGCCAAGCCTTGGTTTTAGGATGATTAGATTGCTTGTTTACGATGTGCAGTACAAAAACAGAAATTTGGCTGTAGTGAGTGAATTTACATTTTTTACTGGAAAGTCAAATGGGTCTGAAACTTTTTGCACATTCCTTCTATACAAATCGTTTAAATGTTCATATTTTTTAGAATTTTTTGGAGTTACAGAAGTTTACTAAACTTCCAGATTACTACAGACTGTAATGTTTTGACAGATTCTGTTTTCTATGTGTCGTTCGCTTATTTTGATGAATCTATGGGTAGTATCAGGGGGGTATGAACCATGGTGAAGTTGGAATACAGTAGATATATTTCTAATATGAAATTGGAATAAGTTTGCAACAGTACCTAAAGGTAGTGATTTGCTCTATTATACTAACGGATCTCACAAAGTTTTTGTTAAAGTTTTGTGTGGATAAAGTGTTCGAAGATCGAGGAGCTATCAATATGAGAAGAATAAAGAGTGGCAAGAGTTCAAGCTTGGGGATGCCCAAGGCACCCCAAGTAAATATTCGAAGGATACTCAAGCATCTAAACTTGGGATGCCCCGGTTGGCATCCCATCTTTCTTCTTCAACAATTACCAGTATACCTCAATTTTTGTTTTGTTCATATGATTTGTGTCTTTTGTGTTTTTCTTTTTCTTTAAGAACCATGCTAGTATGAAATGTCCCTTCATCGATTAATAGAATGATTCATGTGCTTCACTTATATCTTTTGAGTATGACCTTATAGAATGTTTTTTGTGCTTCACTTAAATCTTTTGAGTATGGTTTTATAGAATGTTTCGTGTGCTTCACTTATATATTTTGAGCTTGGATATTGGTTAGTCTATATTAATTGTAGAATGCTCCATGAACTTCACTTATATCTTTTGGAGTATGAATAATACTATCATCTAAAGCGGGTTTGGAAGAGTGTCAACTTTAGGAATTAGTGTTCCCACTATTCCGAATGAGAAGAATTTTGTTTATGTGAAGAGTAAAAAAAATTATATGCTTGTAGATCATGAAAAGAATGCTATATGTGATGGTTATATTGTTGAATTCATTCATGATGCTACTGAAAATTATTACGAGGGAGGAATATATGCTTGTAGGAGTTGCAATAATATCAAGTTTTCTCTCTGTGTGCTTAAAGTTTTGAAGTTATACTTGTTTTGCCTTCCTATGCTAGTTGATTCTTGTTCTTATAAATTATGTGCTCACAAAATCTCTAGGCATAGGAAGTGGGTTAGATTTAAATTTGCTAGTCATATTCTTCATGATGCTCCCTTTATATTTCAATTCTTTTCTTTTATGTGAGCATCATTGAAATCATCATGCCTAGCTAAAAGGCACTAAAGAAAAGCGCTTGTTGGGAGACAACCCAATATTTACCCTTAATGTTTTTGTGTGTTTACATGATTAAGCTAATGTAGTAATCATGTTTTATAGTTTTTGTTTCAATAAAGTGTCAAGTAAGACCTTTGGAAAGGCTTGGGTGAAAGTTAATGTGATCTTGTTTTAAAAAACAGAAACTTTGCGCTCACGAGATTAGGTGCCATTTTTTTTACAGAAGAGTGATTTTGAGTTGATTCTTTTTGCAGAAGATTAATAGACAAATTCCTCACATTCACCAATTTATTTGATAATTTCTGGAGTAGAAAAAGTATGGTTGCTGTTCAGATCATTACAGACTGTTCTGTTTCTGACAGATTCTGTTTTCATTGCATAGTTTGTTTGTTTTCTAGTTTCTATGGCTTATATTTCTCAATACCTAAACCACTATATTTGGGGATGTTTTTGCCCTGAGGTTCAACCACTTGGATGAAAATGACTCCCTGCTAATCCAGCCCATGGCACGTGTATTTTTTTGGGAAATTACCGTGTAGGAGTGCGTGGTGTACCTAGGTTTCCATTTCAAATTTTTTGAACCTGTGTGCCATTTGTGTTGGTTCGTTTAGTGTTTTTTGTTTCATCCGATCGGTCTCTATCTTCCGTAGACGGCGGTGCCGCTGTTATGCGCTGCCCTTTTCTTCCCTAGACAGCGGTGCCGATCTTTCCATTCAAATGTTGTTGTCGCTGCCGCTTTGACCATTGGCTATCGGTGCCGCTTTTCGCGCGATTTCTGAAGTTTTCCCCATATACATGGTGCTGTCGTTGTCGCTTCGATCGTTGGTTCTGGAGCCTGTTGTTCTTACTTATCGGTATTGTTTTTTATTCCTTTGGGGCTGCTATAAATATGAGGCCTCGCTGTTGTTGCCTTCTGCCTTGTGCTCTGTTGAGCTTCTCCCGGCTACATTGATTGATGGGTCGCGGGAGGACGCCTCCTACGCCATCACCGTCACCAGCCTCTCGCGGTCAGGTGCGTCTCCCCGCACGTTCGACGGCGCATCTTGCTTATAGGCAGGACCACAAGTACGACGATGTCGATGATCACGCGTACGGCGTGCGCTTGCTGGCGAAGATGGTGTTGAGGAATCCCGCGAGCCATGCGTCGAGGGAGGTCGGCTTGTGGAAGTCCCTGAGCTTAGCGCGGATGGAGGCTTCCACGGCTTCTTGGTCTTCTTCTATGGCGCGGGCGCGGGTGGCCCTCCGTGCATGGTGGTCCGGATGGGGCCCAGGCGGCGGTGGTTGGACGACTCGGCCTCGAAAGAGGAGAACCCGCCGTAGCTGGAGCACTCGGACGAGCTGGACGCGGTGGTCTGCGGCCCCGGAGCCGTGGGCGTTGGCGCGCGCGCCTGTAGCTCCGCGCGAGAGACGGCATGTAGTTGTCCGCAGAACCTCCTGCTGCTGCTTCTCGCCCACGACAGTGCCGCGGTCGACGGCCTCGACCGCACCTCCTTCCGCCTCCCCGCACACTTCTTCGCCATGTACAACGACCAAGGCGGCGCGGGCGCCCATGTCGCGGACTACTGCCAGGACAGGCTGCACGCTGTGCTCGCCCAGGAGGTGTGCGCCGCAGAGGACCGCGTCGGCGCCTTCGACGACCTCTCCAAGAAGCAGTGGGGGAACACGTTCATTGGCTGCTTCTACCGTGTCGAGGTCACGGTGGTGCGCTGTTCCGTCGCCGTTTTCGATGTCCTCGCCATCGCCGTGGGCACACGAGTCGGCAATCTTGACCTCGAGTTGGGCCTACCTGCCAACGACTCGAGCTCGCGACTTCCCAGGTCGACGGCGCCCCGCTGTTCCTGCCACGTCGCCACAGGCTCGGCGTCACCGTCGCCGAGGCTGTCCTCGCCTTGTCGTCCGTGGCCATCGGAGACCTTCACCCTTCGCCCAGCGTCGTCGTCCCGGAGAGGTGCCGCTTCGGCTAGGCTAGAGTCGAGGGCTAACGCGAGGAGGCGCCTCTGATCCTTGCCTCTCCGCCTGTTGTCAACTGCGGGACGGCGAGCACACGACGGCTGTCTTTTCCTCACTCTCTACGACGTGGGCCCTGCAGTCCAGTCTGTGTCGCGTGCGTGTGCTGTTTGCGTGCTGCTGATGTGTGTCGTATCGTACGTGTGTGCGCGGTGTGCTATGAGGTGGATGAGATTCGCTGGGGCCTTTTATTCTGTTTCTTCGACGACGATGTCGCGCCTCTCACTGCAAGGTAGGAGTTGTTGCCAAGCAGTAGCACTGCCAGGTTGCACATCTACACAAACTACACTTACATGTGCCTATACTTTGTATTTGTTCACTTAGACTAGCCACAATGGAAGTAATATAGGTAGTAACATCACACATATCTAGATAAAATAGATGATGTGGCAAGCAATAAATGAAGAAAAAGAGGCATGTGGTAAAATAGCTAGTTACTACTAGTATGAGTAACATCACACATATCAAGGCAAAATGAGTCTATAACCTAACAAATGAAGTGTTGCATGTTACCACACATATGTTACTCCCCACTATAGAGGTAGTAACATAGAGTAGTACTCATTATGGCTAGTCTTACATGGCGGGGTCCTGCTGCTGTTCGAGATATCGATCCTCGTGCATTAATGGGGGAGGCTGCTGTTAGCGATCAATTGTCTGGAGCTCATTCATTGCGACCAGGCGCCGTGGTGTCCGCCGTTCGGCGCGGTCTGCAGTTACTGGTCTGTTTAATTTGTTTGTGTGCGTATTTGTTGATACAGAGTTTAGTTATGCGTTTGGAGTGTTTGTTTCTTGTAGGTGATAGGCGTTCATCTTCTGATGGTTTTTCACTGATGATTTGGATCGTCGTCGTCGGGAGATCTCTTTAGGAAAGTGACCTATTCATTGCACTCTTGGTTAGTGTGTTTGTCCTTCATCTTGTTTGGACGGTGTTGGATTCTTTGCATTCGTTTTTTGTAATTTCCCCTGCTATAGTTCGTCCTCTTTGTTTTCTGTGCACGTATTGCTCCTTCCGGCGTTGGCTGTTCGTAGACGTCGGGTGGTTCTGTTTCTGCTGCTGGATCTCCTAACATGGTTTCTGGTAATATTTTGGTTGTTTTGTGCGTCGTATGATGACGCGGTTTCTGTGTCTTTATTATTGGGTTTAGATTTTGATAACGTGGTCACCTGGAATCTCCATGCAGTGTTGCATGCTGTTGCTGGTGTGCCTTTTCTGTTGGGCTCCTCGATATGACTACGTGCATGAAGCATGCAGGGTCGTTTGCTGTTGTTGGATCCATGCGCATGTTTTTTGGCGGTATGCTTTTTTTGTTTTCCATTTCAGTTTGTGATTAATATTGTTACTCATTTGTAGGTGAGCCGCTAGCTCAATTTGGCGATGGAGTCTGATGTTGGTTCTGATCCAACCAGTGTTTCCTTTATGGTCAAGCATCCAAGGGTGGTTCCTTTGCGTATGGCAGGGGTTTTTGGTCGGCCTACTCCTTTAGGTCAGCTTGTGTTTCGGATTGTATATATTTCGTGCATTTTATTGTATGCTCCTGGATATGTTTTCTAATTTGTTTATGTTGCTGCTATTTGAGTATTTGCTACACCCGTTATGGAGCATTCCCATATACAACAAGACCATCCGATGGTCTACATACCACGACGCTTCCTTCTTGAAGCTAGTCTTCCATGCTAGAAATTCACAGATACGGCCATTGGAACCAATCCCACAATACAACACACGGATCTGTTGTGATTGATCTGCCATGGGCAGTTTCAAAGAAAAGAACAAGCTACATTCACAGGCCAGCCAACTGAAACACTCTAGAAGCAGCAAGCCAACTGAAACACACTAGAAGCAGCGCGGAGGAAATTGTTGCCCAAGCAGCCTTGGAAATTTGAAATGCATATGTGCTCACTATAATATTATTATCAATGGTCATAACTATCACGCATTCGAAGTCTCAAAAGAGAAACCTGATTTCAATGTAAGAGAAGGCATGCGCAACATTGACAATTCAACATGACCCGCTAGCAGATAACCACTTAGCAAAATGAATTCAAGCAAAAATTTCTCCATTGTCATACCAGTACATATCTATCCCCGGCAAGTTAAAGATCCATTATCTTGTACAACTTCGCTGGATCGCATGCAACAATTTGCAAAAGCTCTATACCACTTCATGATAGGTACCAATCCCCCAGGAGGACGCACTAGAATGATATAAGCTACAAATAAAAGTTATGCTTTTAGTCTTACTCCAAAAGTGTCAGCATATAACAATTGATGATGATGTGTATCCTTTTCAGTTTGCTTCTATGCATGCCTTCCTTTTTTTATGATCACAATCTTGCTCATATAGTTATCTTCAAATTAAAATTTAAGCTTGCAACAAAGACAAAATATACAAACATGATGTATCGACCGGGCGGGACGTGTCGCCGTGCAAGCATAGTAATGTATTCTATTACTCGTCGTAGTAGAGATGCCCTATGGTATCGGTTACTTTCCGCATGTGAGGTGTTTATCAGTGAAGTCTTCTCCCTTTTGTTTATTTTTCCCTAAAATGTTATGCATGCAAATAATACGGTGTATATAATACGAATGTACCAATGGGCGCGACATGCCGCCGCGCGGGCTTTGCTAGTATAAATTGTAGAAATGGTATGGTACAGTAGGCATTGTGTGAGAACAATTATGAACCTTGTCTTTGACAGTACCAAAGTGAATGGTTTACTCTTTATCATACTAACCTATCTCACGAAGTTCCGTTAAGTTTTGTGTGATTGAAGTTTTCAAGTTTTGGGTGAGATATTAATATGAGGAGAATAAGGAGTGGAAAGACCCTAAGCTTGGGGATGCCCAAGGCACCCCAAGGTAATATTCAAGGAAGACTCAAGCGCTTAAGCTTGGGGATGCCCCGGAAGGCATCCCCTCTTTCGTCTTCAAAACTATCGGTATACCTTACTCGGAGCTATATTTTTATTCGTCACATAATATGTGTTTTGCTTGGAGCATATTTTCAATTTTACTTATTGTTTGAATAAAATCATTGGATCTGAAATCTTGAATGAAAAAGAATCCTCCCATGTCTAGTTAATTATTTGACTACTCAGTGTTCTTCACTTATATCTTTTTGGAGTAGTTTGTCATTTACTCACGTGATTCACATATATCCTATGAGTAAATAGTTGAATGAATTGAATATCATAAATCTGAATCTATATATGTTTCATATGCTTATAACATGGGGAGTAATGACTTCACACATAATAAGTATATGTAGTAAACTTATTAAAAGTTAACAAACGCAGAATTGGTCACTTGAACAATTCATGAAAGAATATTGAAGTAAGAGAGACTTCACATATAAATATACTATCTTGGACATCTTTTGTAATTGTGAACACTCATTAAAATATTACATGCTAAAAAGTTGATGTTCGACAAGGAAGACAACTTAATGGGTTATGTTTTTCTATATCCGAAACGTTATATTGTCTTGGATCATCCAACATGATGAGCTTTCCTTTCCCTCTTATGCTAGCCAAATTCTTTGCACCAAGTAGAAATACTACTTGTGCTTCCAAACATCCCTTAAACCAGTTTTGCCATGAGAGTCCACCATACCTACCTATGGATTGAGTAAGATCCTTCAAGTAAGTTGTCATCGGTGCATGCAATAAAAATTGCTCTCTAAATATGTATGATCTATTAGTGCGAAGAAAATAAGCTTTATACGAACTTGTGATAGAGAAGAAATAAAAGCGACGGACTGCATAACAAAGGTTATCACAAGAGGCAATATAAAGTGACGTTCTTTTGCATTAAGATTTTGTGCATCCAACCATAAAAGCGCATGACAACCTCTGCTTCCCTCTGCGAAGGGCTTATCTTTTACTTTTACCTTCTACCCTTATACAAGAGTCATGGTGATTTTCACCTTTCCTTTTTACATTTTTTCTTTGGCAAGCACTTTGTGTTGGAGCGATCCGGATATATATATATCCACTTGGATGAAGGTTTTCATAAAGTATTATTGTTGACATTACCCTTGAGGTAAAAGGTTGGGAGGCGAAACTATAAGCCCCTATCTTTCTCTGTGTCCGATTAAAACTTTGAACTCATAAATATCACATGAGTGTTAGCAATTGTGAAAGATTAAATGATAGTTGAGTATGTGGAGTTTGCTGAATCAAAGCTCTTACATAGACCCTTCCCAAAGTTAAGTTGAATTGCAATTGTTTGATGACTGAGACCACGGTTTGTTAGTTTTCAAGAAAGTTTATGATCTATACTTTAACATGTGAATAGCTTGTTACTTGATCATGAGAAGTTTCATGAGTTTAGCTACTGTTATGATATATAATGATGCTAGAAAAAGTGATTGGAATTATCATTGATCAAACTTATGCACTTGCTAGCATTCACACTTCATAAATTATTTATTTTATCATTTACCTACTCGAGGACGAGCAGGAATTAAGCTTGGGGATGCTGATACGTCTCCAACGTATCTATAATTTATGAAGTATTCATGCCATGTTACTATTGTTTTATATGATTTTGGTATGATTTGGTTAGAACCAACCCGGACTGACGCTGTTTTCAGCAGAACTACCGTGGTGTTGTTTTTGTGCAGAAATAAAAGTTCTGGAATGCGATGAAAATCAACGAAGAATTTTTGGAAAATATAAAAAATACTAGAATGAAGAGTTACCGGAAGGGAGTCCCGTGGGCCCCACGAGGGTGGAGGGCGCTCCCACCCCCGGGGGCGCGCCCCCTACCTCGTGGACTCCCTGTGGGGCCCCCTGACTTGTTCTCGACGCCATCCTCTCCTATAAATACATAAACCTCCAGAAATTAACCTAGATTAGAAGTTCCGCCGCCGCAAGCCTCTGTAGCCACGAGAAATCAATCTAGGTCCTCTCTGGCACCCTGTCGGAGGGGGCCATCATCACTGGAGGCCTTGGAGGAGGATCCCGGAGGGGCCATCATCGCCATGAAGGCCAAGGACCAGAGGGAGAACCTCTCCCCATCTAGGGGGGAGGCCATGGAGGAGGAAGCACAAGGGGGAGAACCTCTCATCCTCTCTTTCGGTGGCGCCGGAGTGCCATCGGGAGGCGAATCATCGCCGCGGTGATCGTCTTCATCAACATCACCATCATCATCACCATCCTCATCTATTTTACGCGGTCCACTCTGCCGCACCCCGCTGTAATCCCTACTTGAACATGGTGCTTTATGCCACATATTATGATCCAACGATGTGTTGCCATCCTATGATGTTTTGAGTAGATATCCTTTGTCTTTGGGTTGATTGATGATCTAGATTGGTACGAGTTGTATGTTTTATTTTGGTGCTGTCCTATTGTGCCCTCCGTGTCGCGCAAGCGTGAGGGATTCCCGCTGTAGGGTGTTGCAATACGTTCATGATTCACTTATAGTGGGTTGCTTGAGTGACAGAAGCATAAACCCGAGTAAGGGGGTTGTTGCGTATGGGATAAAGGGGACTTGATATGTTAATGCTATGGTTGGGTTTACCTTAATGATCTTTAGTAGTTGCGGATGCTTGCTAGAGTTCCAATCATAAGTGCATATGATCCAAGAAGAGAAAGTATGTTAGCTTATGCCTCTCCCTCATATGAAATTGCAATGATGACTACCGGTCTTGTTAACAATTGCCTAGGATAATTCCACACACCGACCCATCATTATTGCACACTCGCTATTTATAATATTTAGTAATATGTTCTAACTTTATGATAACAGCACCTACTTTTATGTTTCAGCTCTCCGATATCATACAAAGTTATCCTCTTCATACCCACAACGTAGTTTTATTTCTCGTTTCTAGTTGGAAGCAAACGTTCGGTGTACGTAGAGTCATATTAGTGGCAGATAGGACTTGAAAGAATATTGATCTTATCTTTAGCTCCTTGTGGGTTCGACACTCCATACTTATCACTTTCACCATTGGGAATTGCTACGATGATTCCCTGCACTTAGGTATTATCAACACTGTTCTTGCCGTTTTGGAATCACTGGCAATGATTCTTACTCGTCGAAGTAAGATAATTAAGACAACCACAAACCTTCTCGTAGCTCACCGATATCCTCAAGATCCTAATGACGTGAACTCAGGCTCCATGGAGATGCAAACGTGGAGAAGGAGGAGGCATTGCAGGACGTGGATATGCAAAGTCGAGCTCACCTCGAGTGGCATCCATGGCACAAGGAACTTGCAAGTTTTTGCCACTTGGGGATGAGGAGTTGCAAGGTGTGGAGAGAGGGGCGGGAGGACGACAACGAACTCATATAAGAGGAGCTCGGAGGAAGAAGGCACTGTAGACACTGAAGTCCGGAGGGGTGGATGTGTCAGTTGGTCGATTTGTATAGTATCAAATTACAAAAATCAATATGCTTGGTTTTGGCAACTTGAAGACATCAAATTCTATTGTAGTACCACACTATTGAGATTCAAATTAGTATAACACATTTGTATGCACGTGGGAGAAAAGTGGTTAATTCGAACAACAGTACTTAAGAAAAAAAGAACGGTGAAAAGAAATTATTTGTAATGCTAAAAAATATCATCAGACCAAATAAAACTAGCATTTCGGAATCAACATGCCCCCATTAAAAACCAAAGAATATAAAGTTAGAAATCACAAAGACAATGATTCACATAAGTCGAGCCAAAGAGCCATTGATCTCAAATGAGTTTTTTGAAACTGATTTAAAGATGTATTACAGAGAATTTAGCACGAAAAATATTGGGACAATTGCATTTCTGCCCCAAGTTGGAACCTACCCACGGGGTTTGCCCTTACTTTCCGACTCTGCTCAGTTTTGCCCCCGAGGTCGCCCAAATGCCCTTTGACTGTTTAACCAATACTTTGAAAATTCATAAAAAATTCATGTGAACACAGAAAAATGCAAATAAGATATCAACATGTTCAGATAAGCATTACCTTTATGTGCATATCATTTGCATTAAGGACAAATGCACCATTTAAACTACCTGAGGTTATTAAATTTATTAGCATTATTGAAAATAAAAAGGTATAAACAATACATTATTCATGAATAAAAATTACATGCAAATATAGGTGATGTTTTGAACATCCTGATATCTTATTGCATTTTTCTGAGTTCATATGAATTTTTTATGAATGTTCAAACGACTTTGACTATTATCAAGTTGATATCAACTCATAAAAATGCAAATAAGATATGAGGATGTTGAGAAAACATCACCTATATTTGCATGAATTTTTTATTCATGAAAAAATATTGTTTATACCTTTTGATTCTTAATAATGCTAATAAAATTAAGAACGCCGAGTAGGTTAAATCATACTTTTGTCATGAATGCAAATGACATGCACATAAAGGTAATTTTTATCTGAACATTTTGATATCTTATTTGCATTTTTCTGAGTTCGTATGAGCTTTTTGTGAATTTTCAAAGTATTGGTCAAACGGTCAAAGGGCATTTGGGCGAACTCGGAGACAAATGTAAGGGCAAAACTGATCGGAGTCGAAAAGTAAGGGCAAACCCCGTGGCTTGGTTCCATCTAGGGGCAAAAATGCATTTGTCCCAAAAATATTCCTCAAAAGGGATGTGGGGGTGTAGGTAGTACCAGCGGGTAGTGCGCGGCGGCACGCCGCGCCACATGGGTTGCTAAGCTATTTAGTTTTTTTTTAATATTTTGTAAGTCATCCTGAGACTTATTCATGGCAAAGTAGTAGATACAAGAAAAAGGTACATCTAGTTGGTACATGTATAAGTGATCTACAACATGTAGTGATAGTGGGTACTGGATGCATATAATTGCAAAGTTTTTGTTCTTTTCTCAGACCTGGGATGTTGATCCTCCGTCTGAGTTTGTCTATGTGATGTAGAGGTAGAGAGATGAAGCTAGTTCTTCTACTCTTTCTTGGTGGTTTGTTTGTTGTGTAGACAATGTTGAAGTTGTTTTTGGATGCATGTCCTAGCTCTTGATGGATTGATTTCAAAGATAAACTTTTTTGAGGATCCTTGTTTGCATTGACATTTCTTGCTGAAGGCTTGCCTTTTGCTGCTCTGTATTTCTAATTCTTCTTCCTTGGTCTTGCTCCATTCTCTTTTCGTTATTCTGTATTTCTAATTCTTCTTTGTTGGTCATTGTGTGGCTTGCTTTTTGTTGTTCTGTATTTCTAATTCTTCTTCCATTCTTGTGCGGCTGAGCAACTCTTGTACATTGTCTTCGGAGCGTTATAGTTGTGTGGTTGCACACAGCGCCATAAGGATTGGTAAATACTTGTTCTTTTTTTGTAAGATTTGGTAGTTCGTACAAAGACTTTATTTGTAGCAAAGTGGTTTATACATAGGAAGAGTACATCTTGTCGGTACATGCATAAGAAATCTATCGTACTACGGTACACAGTGGTAGTAGCTAGTTGAGACAAAACTGCTAAGCTCTCTTATATTACTTTTACAGAGGAAGTAATTTGCTTCACGGATAGGAAGAGATCATCAACCTCTTCATGTGATGGATAAAACTTAGTAACAATTCCATAACGATCAACCATGACTTATCTATTGGTCAATACTAAATAGAATAATCTCTTGAGAGAGTTCATGGTAGATTAATCTACATAGAAAAAATAGAGTGCATTTGATGAGGAAAATTCCCAAAGTAGAAAGACATCAAAATTGGAAATGTTTGCAGCCCATTGTCAAAAGAAGAAAAGGTAAGTACACTTTACAATGCAAACATTTAGCTAACATATGATTAACTTTCTAATTACATAGTAGCACATTAAACAACCAATTTGATATTCTGTTTATAGAAGAGGCACTCTTGAAGCTATATTTCATTCATCAGTACTCGTATGAACATGCAAGCAAAATAGTAGTGTGGTACACTGAACGGCCTGTGCACAATGCTTGCTTCAGGACACCTGTATGCTTCCCAAGACCCAACTCCTAATCATAACACAAAAAATTGTGAGAATATCTGCAAATTGTAGATGACATAAGTGCAGCAAAACCAAATAGAGATCAATGCAAAGCTTGAAACTCGGTCCCGGAAATTAGTGATCAGCTGAAAAATAATGTGATAAATATCGAAGTATTTCACTCTCATCTCCTGTTTAGGATGTCTGGTCCCTCCTCCGAACAACACACCTGCCAGAATGCCTACGATGGCTGAGCTGGATTGAATTAACTTGTACCACATATAGAAGGTAGTCTCCATAAGTAGGCTCAAAATATTGACATGTATAGCTACTACAATAGAGTTGTGGTATAAATAAATATGAACACCTTACACCGAGGGAACTTGATGAGAAACGCTTCTACACATACAAATTCAGAAAAATGCTTTGTACATGTTCACCTTAATGTCCGGAACATTGTGGATACAGATTTTGATTTTTTTTCCAAGTAACTGCATCAGAACCTTAAAAGAAAACAAATGGATAAATGATGCATATCTTGGATATGCTCACTATGAACCTATAGAAGCAAGTAAAAAGACTTGACTTAAATAAAAAATACAATAATTATCCATGAGCCGATCGGTCGCTTCTTAGAAAAATTACCCGAGGATGCAAATATCTATAAGGAGAAGGAATTTCTATTCACTTTCTCACCTTGAAGCCATCGACTTCGACCAGGAATAATCTGACCCCAAGGATACACAGGCAGTCCAGCTTGGCATTTGCTTACTACCTTCATCCATGTACATGGGCACCGACGACGCACATGGGATATTCAAAATAAGTATGCAAAGGGTGATAAAATATTAAAGACCTTCCATTCACATTTTTTTAAGTGAAACGTATTCATCAAAGAGAAATTACTCTAAATATGTATACGGGATTCTGCAATTCTAGACATATGGATGATGTATTCTGTCTGTACGCTTACACTTTTTTGATGTAAAATGGAGAACTAATACTGATGGAACTTGTAAAGATGAAATATACCCTTCTCATAGCTCATGGGTTAATACTACAATAAATATTAGGAAAAATACATTAGGCTTAGACTGATTATGTGGAATGGGACCAATATTTCCAGCAGTAAAACGGAATGATGGTTCAGATGTATACTCACTGCAACTAAGGGAACAGATACACACACACCCAAAAGAATGTCTACTGTACCAACATTTGTGCACAACAATAGCTTTTTGCATTAGACAAATAATGGAAAACACAATAGAGCTCATATAAGAATCATATGATATCATATCATGTAGTCCTTCTTATGGAACTTATGATATAAGCTGACCATACCATTTTCTGCCATATGAAGAATCACAAAAATAGAAGAGAAATAACACTACCTTGCAGACCTGATTAGACACCCATAGGTAACCATAATTGATATTGATAACTCAATCTTCAAATGAGCATGGCTAATAGCCTACAGTTTTGAAGAATGCATCAAAATATGAAGTCATATCATTGCAAAAGGGACCACAAAATAACACAAAAGAAGGAACAAATCAACCATGCTTTCAAAATAATTTGTACTTGGTAAAGATATAGCTAATACAAACTACATAACCCAGAGCAGAATTAGCAACTGCAAAAGGTAAAAATAGCAACAATCTATTAGTAGCAGCATCATTATCTCTAGTACTTCCATATATTGCAGCAGCACTGTCCTTCCTCACCCAAGCAGCAACACACAAATCAGAGCATCAATAACATACAACTCAGAGCAGCAAACAATTTGTAGTAATCCATATCCCAGCAGTAGCCTCTCTCATATCTGAATCTTTGAATCCCTCACATAGCGTGTCGTGGTGGGCGCACGGCAGATGCCATGGGATGGCTAAAGATAGGAGGAGGCTCGAGGGCACTGGTGGGCTCCAGAGGCAAGGTCGGCATGAGCGAGCGCGAGGCGCAAGACATACCCAGGTTCGGGGCTCTCCGGAGAGATAACGCCCCTAGTCCTGCCGAGTGTAGTTGATATATATGAGTACAGAGTTGCTCCTGGAGCTGTATGGAGGGAGAAGGGAGGCTGGCCAAGGCTTAGGCAGCTCCCTCTCCTCGAGTGTTGCTTGCTAGGTGTGTGAGTGGGTGGATGGGTGAATGTATTCTGCCCGTATGCATGAGGGCTCCTGGGGGTTTTATAGGTCAACCCCCCAGGGGTACAAGGGTAATGTTACAAGGCCGTAGGGCCGGGTTGTCAGTGTCCGGGAACCCGGTGCTGGGACCTGCCGGGTGCCAGGTCTCGCCGGGTTCCCCGGGCGCGGGCCCCATGCGCCTAGGGGCACTGTGCGCTGTCTTGTCGATCGTCAGGGCGTGGCCGAGTCGAGTCGGCTACAGGGGCGCTCCGTCAGGTCGCCGCTTGCTGGCACCATGGGTGACGATGATAGCACTGTTGCCACGCCGGCCCTGGTCAGTGGGTAGGTGGGGGCATTGTTGCCTCGCCCGGCTGACCAGAGGCATGGGCGGGGCACTGTGGCTTCGGTCATCAGTTGGTGGAGATTTGTCCCATCGTACGGCCGGGATGGGACGGCCGCTAACCCTCGGCCGGGTTGGACAGCACACCAAGGGAAGTCTTGAATTGGTTGTAGGGGCCGAGTTGAGGAGTCTGGCCGGGTCGAGCGACTTGGCCAGGTCGAGGGACTTGGCAGGGTCGAGCGACCCGGCCGAATGCGAGCCGGATTGAGGGGCAATGCTAGCCCCGTTGTTTTTTAAAAGGATCCGGGTTCCGTTGCCTGCCTGGGGTTTATCCCCCCGACATAGCGGCATGGAAGTAGTAGCACGTAGCACAAAACAGTAGCGGCACACACACAACACCATCACCAGGATGTTTGTCCAAAATGCCTTTCAAATTCATTTCACACATTCTTAAATCAATTAACCATGCTTTGTTGAAACAATCAACTCACCGGTCTTTCATTCTAAACTTTTAGCAAACAAGAGTTTGCGAGCTAACCGTAGTTTTTTTGCCTTAGAATTGTGTGAATATGTGTGTTACACCTACCAAACTAATCAAATTGCTACTCATCGATTCCTCATAGAAAATGATACTCAAAGTATCTTGCTCTCACTATTTTTCAAGTTATAGCAAAAATGAAGCGGATCTCCTCTGGCGAGAGTGGGTGGCTTCAATTCCTCACCTTGGAGCTTTTCCTGGCCAGCATCTCGTTGGGGTTCTGCTGCTGGAACACACTCGGCAGCCATACCCACAACAGCGTGACTCCTATAACTCCAACTGCAGTCGTTGTATCCTCTCCAGTAGCTCTTTCACACAGTCGATCGTGTCCCCCGGGATCGACGTCCTGTCTATCTGGACGAAATCAAATCTGCAAAAAGAATAAACATTCAGTTCAATGTAATCCCAAGATTCTACCCCCTGGGTTTGCCGAGATCGATGGTTGGTGTTTATTTACCTTGCTGGTCTTCGGTGTTGACGGCCGCTAGAATCGAGAAGGGAAACATGCAATCGCTAGATGAAGCATTCTTTCAGATTGTGCCTGAACTTGTTAATTCGGTGTATTGGCACCACTTCATCCATGATAGTTCCCTGTTGATATGTTCTAATTACTGACATGATCTAATTATTGAGTATATGTTGAATAAAACATGACACTATGGGGCTGTTTGGATTATGACTATATTTGCCATATATTTCCACATGACTTTTGCCACACTTGCCTCACTTGAGTTGCTCAAATTGTTAGCCACACTTTAGCTTGCCTAAGGGAATCTTGCCACACTTTTTGTGCCTATGACATGTGGGTGTTGGGAATCGTAGTATTTCAAAAAAAATCCTACAAACATGCAAGATCTATCTAGGAGAAGCATAGCAACGAGTGGGGAGAGTGTGTCCACGTACCCTCGTAGACCGAAAGCGGAAGCGTTTAGTAACACGGTTGATGTAGTCGAATGTCTTCACGATCCAACCGATCCAAGTACCGAACGTATGGCACCTCCGCGTTCACCACGATGACGTCCCTCGAACTCTTGATCCAGTTGAGGACGAGGGAGAGTTCGGTCAGCATGACGGCGTGGCAATAGTGATGATGAAGTTACCGGCGCAGGGCTTCGCCTAAGCACTACGACGATATGACCGAGGTGTGTAACTGTGGAGGGGGGCACCGCACACGGCTAAGAGAAGACTTGGTGTGTGTTTGGGGCGCCCCCCTCCCACGTATATAAAGGAGGGGGAGGAGGAGGAAGGGCCCCTAGGGGCGCGCCAAGTGTGGGGAGTCCTACTAGGACTCCCAAGTCCTAGTAGGATTCCCCTTTCTTTTTCCTTTTCCAGAGTAGCAAAGGGGGAAAGAGAGAAGGAGTAGGAGAGGGAAAGGGGGGCGCCACCCCCACCCCTTGTCCAATTCGGATTGGCAAGGGGGGCGTGCGCCACCTCCTATGGTCGTCCCTCTCTCCTCCACTAAGGCCGATGTTGGCCCATAACCTTCCCGGGGGGTTCCGGTAACCTCCCGGTACTCCAAAACTTATCCGATACTTCCTGAAACCATTCCGGTGTCCGAATGTAACCTTCCAATATATGAATCTTTACCTCTCGACCATTCGAGACTCCTTGTCATGTCCGTTATCTCATCCGAGACTCCAAACAAACTTTGGTCATCAAATCACATAACTCATAATACAAACTGTCATCGAACGTTAAGTGTGCAGACCCTACGGGTTCGAGAACTATGTAGACATGACCGATACACATCTCCGGTCAATAACCAATAGCGGAACCTGGATGCTCATATTGGCTCCTACATATTCTACGAAGATCTTTATCGGTTAAACCACATAACAACATACGTTGTTCCCTTTGTCATCGGTATGTTACTTGCCCGAGATTCGATCGTCGGTATCCTCATACCTAGTTCAATCTTGTTAATGGCAAGTCTCTTTACTCGTTCCGTAATGTATCATCCCGCAACTAACTCATTAGTCACATTGCTTGCAAGGCTTATAGTGATGTGCATTACCGAGAGGGCCTAGAGATACCTCTCCGATACACGGAGTGAAAAATCCTAATCTTGATCTATGCCAACTCAACAAACACCTTCGGAGACACCTGTAGAGCATCTTTATAATCACCCAGTTACATTGTGATGTTTGATAGCACACAAGGTGTTCCTCCGGTATTCGGGAGTTGCATAATCTCATAGTCAGAGGAACATGTATAAGTCATGAAGAAAGCAATAGCAATAAAACTAAACGATCATTATGCTAAGCTAACGGATGGGTCTTGTCCATCACATCATTCTTTAATGATGTGATCCCATTCACCAAATAACAACACATGTCTATGGTTAGGAAACTTAACCATCTTTGATTAACGAGCTAGTCAAGTAGAGGCATACTAGTGACACTCTGTTTGTCTATGTATTCACACATGTACTAAGTTTCTGGTTAATACAATTCTAGCATCAATAATAAACATTTATCATGATATAAGGAAATATAAATAACAACTTTATTATTGCCTCGAGGGCATATTTCTTCAGTCTCCCACTTGCACTAGAGTCAATAATCTACATTACATAGTAATGATTCCAAAACCCATGGAGTCTTGGTGCTGATCATGTTTTGCTCGTGAGAGAGGCTTAGTCAACGGGTCTGCAACATTCAGATCCGTATGTATTTTGCAAATCTCTATGTCTCCCTCCTTGACTTGATCGCGGATGGAATTGAAGCGTCTCTTGATGTGTTGGTTCTCTTGTGAAATCTGGATTCCTTCGCCAAGGCTATTGCTCCAGTATTGTCACGAAAGATTTTCATTGGACCCGATGCACTAGGTATTACACCTAGATCGGATATGAACTCCTTCATCCAGACTCCTTCATTTGCTGCTTCCAAAGCATCTATGTACTCCGCTTCACACGTAGATCCCGTCACGACGCTTTGCTTTGAACTGCACCAACTGACAGCTCCACCATTCAATATAAATATGTATCCGGTTTGTGACTTAGAGTCATCCGGATCAGTGTCAAAGCTTGCATCGATGTAACCATTTACGACGAGCTCTTTGTCACGTCCATAAACGAGAAACATATCCTTAGTCCTTTTCAGGTATTCCAGGATGTTCTTGACCGTTGTCCAGTGATCCACTCCTGGATTTCTTTGGTATCTCCCTGCTAAACTAATAGCAAGGCACACATCAGGTCTGGTACACAGTATTGCATACATGATAGAACCTATGGCTAAGGCATAGGGAATGACTTTCATTTTCTCTCTATCTTCTGCAGTGGTCGGGCATTGAGTCTGACTCAACTTCACACCTTGTAACACAGGTAAGAACCCTTTCTTTGACTGATCCATTTTGAACTTCTTCAAAACTTTATCAAGGTATGTGCTTTGTGAAAGTCCAATTAAGCATCTTGATCTATCTATATAGATCTTGATGCCCAATATATAAGCAGCTTCACCGAGGTCTTTCACTGAAAAAATCTTATTCAAGTATCCTTTTATGCTATCCAGAAATTCTATATCATTTCCGATCAACAATATGTCATCCACATATAATATCAGAAATTCGACAGAGCTCCCACTCACTTTCTTGTAAATACAGGCTTCTCCAAAAGTCTGTATAAAACCATATGCTTTGATCACACTATCAAAGCGTATATTCCAACTCCAAGAGTCTTGCACCAGTCCATAAATGGATAGCTGGAGCTTGCACACTTTCTTAGAACCTTTTGGATCGACAAAACCTTTTGGTTGCATCATATACAACTCTTCTTTAAGATATCCATTAAGGAATGCAGTTTTGACATCCATTTGCCAGATTTCATACTCATAAAATGCAGCAATTGCTAACATGATTCGGACAGACTTAAGCATCGCTACGGGTGAGAAGGTCTTATCATTTCAACTCCTTGAACTTGTCGAAAACCTTTCGCAACAAGTCGAGCTTTGTAGATAGTAACATTACCGTCAGCGTTAGTCTTCTTCTTGAAGATCCATTTATTCTCTATGGATTGCCGATCATCGGGCAAGTCAACCAAAGTCCACACTTTGTTCTCATACATGGATCCCATCTCAGATTTCATGGCCTCAAGCCATTTCGCGGAATCTGGGCTCATCATCGCTTCCTCATAGTTCGTAGGTTCGTCATGGTAAAGTAACATGACCTCTAGAACAGGATTATCGTACCACTCTGGTGCGGACCTTACTCTGGTTGACCTACGAGGTTCGGTAGTAACTTGATCTAAAGTTTCATGATCATCATCATTAGCTTCCTCACTGATTGGTGTAGTAATCACTGGAACTGATTTCTGTGATGAACTACTTCCCAATTCAGGAGAAGGTACAATTACCTCATCAAGTTCTACTTTCCTCCCACTCACTTCTTTCAAGAAAAACTCCTTCTCTTGAAAGGATCCGTTCTTAGCAACGAATATCTTGCCTTCGGATCTGTGGTAGAAGGTGTACCCAACAGTCTCCTTTGGGTATCCTATGAAGACACATTTCTCCGATTTGGGTTCAAGCTTATCCACTTGAAGCTTTTTCACATAAGCATCGCAACCCCAAACTTTAAGAAACGACGGCTTAGGTTTCTTGCCAAACCACAGTTCATATGGTGTCGTCTCAACGGATTTAGATGGTGCCCTATTTAACGTGAATGCAGCCGTCTCTAAAGCATAACCCCAAAACGATAGTGGTAAATCAGTAAGGCACCATAGATCGCACCATATCTAATAAAGTACGGTTACGATGTTCGGACACACCATTACGCTGTGGTGTTCCAGGTGGTGTGAGTTGCGAAACTATTCCATGTTGTTTCAAATGAAGACCAAACTCATAACTCAAATATTCACCTCCATGATCAGATCGTAGAAACTTTATTTTCTTGTTACGATGATTTTCCACTTTGCTCTGAAATTCTTTGAACTTTTGAAATGTTTCAGACTTATATTTCATCAAGTAGATATACCCATATCTGCTCAAATCATCTGTGAAGGTCAAAAAATAACGATACCCGCCGCGAGCCTCAACACTCATCTGACCGCATATATCAGTATGTATTATTTCCAACAAGTTTGTTGCTCACTCCATTGTTCCGGAGAACGGAGTCTTAGTCATCTTGCCCATGAGGCATGGTTCGCAAGCATCAAGTGATTCCAAAAGTCCATCAGCATGGAGTTTCTTCATGGGCTTTTGAAAGTGCAACTATCCCAGGGTGGTTTTGGTAATTACTAACAACATATAGCTCATTGAACTAATGCTATTCCAAGATGATCATTTCAGAAAGTTCAGTGATTGGCATGGCATGGATTAGGAATGTGGACCCCTCAAAATGCTAAGGACACGTATTGGCTCAAGATCAAGACTCTACATCTTCATTTCAGTGATCCAAGATCACATTGAGTCCGTAGGAAAAGCCAATACTATTAAAAGGGGATGAGGTGTTGCTTAATGGCTTACTTGCTCAAAATGCTTAGTGATATGCACCAAAAACCCTCAACCACTTTCTCATATCCACATATGTCCCAAACCAAAATTCAAACTCGGCCCCACCGAAATGTTCTATCCGGCGCCACCGAGTTCATTTGACATAACCACTGCCAGAAACCATAGTCACTTCGATGTCACCGATAGGGATCTCGGTCTCACCGAGATGGGATTGCAAACTCTCTGTTTCCCTTCGTAACATTTCAGTCTAACCGAGATGAGCGATCGGTCCCACCGAGTTCGCAATGCAAACTCTCTGTTTCCCCTTCGTAACATTTCGGTCACACCGAAATGAGCGAATCGGTCCCACCGAGTTTGCCTGACCAACTCTCTGGTTAGCTTATTACCAAAGTCGGTTTCACCGAGTTTGTGTAATCGGTCTCACCGAGATTACATTATGCCCTAACCCTAATGAAATCGGTCCCACTGAGTTGACATGTCGGTCCCACCGAAAAGCCTAACGTTCACATTTTGAACTGAATCGGTCTGACCGAGTTTTCTGATTCGGTCCCACCGAGTTTGGTGAATTGTGTGTAACGGTTAGATTTTGTGTGGAGGCTATATATACCCCTCCACCCACTCTTCATTCGTGGAGAGAGCCAACAGAACATGCCTACACTTTCAGCATACATTTTCTGAGAGAGAACCACCTACTCATGTGTTGAGGTCAAGATATTCCATTCCAACCACATAAATCTTGATCTCTAGCCTTCTCCAAGTTGCTTTCCACTCAAATCATCTTTCCACCAAATCCAAATCCGTGAGAGAGAGTTGAGTGTTGGGGAGACTATCATTTGAAGCACAAGAGCAAGGAGTTCATCATCAACACATCATCTATTACCTTTTGGAGAGTGGTGTCTCCTAGATTGGTTAGGTGTCACTTGGGAGCCTCCGTCAAGATTGTGGAGTTGAACCAAGGAGTTTGTACGGGCAAGGAGATCGCCTACTTCGTGAAGATCTACCCTAGTGAGGCAAGTCCTTCATGGGCGATGGCCATGGTGGGACAGAAAAGGTTGCTTCTTCGTGGACCCTTCATGGGTGGAGCCCTCCGTGGACTCGCGCAACCGTTACCCTTCGTGGGTTGAAGTCTCCATCAACGTGGATGTACGATAGCACCACCTATCGGAACCACGCCAAAAATCTCCGTGTCTACATTGCGTTTGCTCCCTCCAAACTCCTCCCTTCACCTTCATGTGCAATGTTTTACATTCCGCTGCTATACTCTTAGACTTGCATGTGTAGGTTGATTGCTTGACTTTCTCTAAGTTGCTAAAATCTGCCAAGACTTAAAATTGGGAAAAGGTTAGATTTTTATTTGGTCAAGTAGTCTAATCACCCCCCCCCCCTCTAGACATACTTTCGATCCTACAGCTTTACACCAATATGACCTAAACGGCAGTGCCACAAATAAGTTGCACTATCATTATTAACCTTGCATCTTTGTGTATCACTACAATCAAGATTCAAGGAAAATAGACCACTCATCAAGGGTGCACGACCATAAAAGATATTACTCATATAAATAGAACAACCATTGTTCTCTAATTTAAATGAATAACCGTCTCACATCAAACAAGATCCAGATATAATATTCATGCTTAACGCTGGCACCAAATAACAATTATTCAGGTCTAAAACTAATCCCGAAGGTAGATGTAGAGGTAGCGTGCCGACGGTGATCACATCGAATTTGGAACCATTTCCCACGCCCATCGTCACCTCGTCCTTAGCCAACCTTCGTTTAATCCGTAGCCCCTGTTTCGAGTTGCAAATATGAGCAACAGAACCAGTATCAAATACCCAGGCGCTAATACGAGAATTAGTAAGGTACACATCAATAACATGTATATCAAATATATACCTTTCACTTTGCCATCCTTCTTATCCGCCAAATACTTGGTGCAGTTTTGCTTCCAGTGACCATTCTGTTTGCAGTAAAAGCACTCAGTCTCAGGCTTAGGTCCAGACTTGGGTTTCTTCACTTGAGCAACAACTTGCTTGGCGTTCTTCTTGAAGTTACCCTTCTTCCCTTTGCCCTTTTTCTTGAAACTAGTGGTCTTGTTAACCATAAACACTTGATGCTCCTTCTTGATTTCTACCTCCGCAGCCTTTAGCATCGCGAAGAGCTCGGGAATTGTCTTATCCATCCCTTGCATATTATAGTTCATCACGAAGCTTTTGTAGCTTGGTGGCAGTGATTGAAGAACTCTGTCAATGACACTATCATCAGGAAGATTAACTCCCAGTTGAGTCAAGTGGTTGTGGTACCCAGACATTCTGAGTATATGTTCACTGACAGAACTATTCTCCTCCATCTTGCAGCTATAGAACTTGTTGGAGACTTCATATCTCTCAACCCGGGCATTTGCTTGAAATATTAACTTCAACTCCTGGAACATCTCATATGCTCCATTATGTTCAAAACGTCTTTGAAGTCCCGATTCTAAGCCGTAGAGCATGGCACACTGAACTATCGAGTAGTCATCAACACGCGACTGCCAGGCATTCACAATGTCTGCAGTTGTTGGCGCAGGTGGTACACCTAGCGGTGCTTCTAGGACATAATTCTTCTGTGCAGCAATGAGGATAATCCTCAAGTTACGGACCCAGTCCGTGTAATTGCTACCATCATCTTTCAACTTAGCTTTCTCTAGGAACGCATTAAAATTCAAGGGAACGGTAGCACGGGCCATTGATCTACAACAACATAACATGCAAAAACTATCGGGTACTAAGTTCATGATAAATTAAAGTTCAATTAATCATATTATTTAAGAACTCCCACTTAGATTGACATCCCTCTAGTCATCTAAATGATCACGTGATCTATCAACTAAACCATGTCCGATCATCACGTGAGATGGAGTAGTTTTCAATGGTGAACATCACTATGTTGATCATATCTACTATATGATTCACGCTCGACCTTTCGGTCTCAGTGTTCCGAGGCCATATCTGCATATGCTAGGCTCGTCAAGTTTAACCCAAATATTTTGCACGTGCAAAACTGGCTTGCACCCGTTGTATGTGAACGTAGAGCTTATCACACCCGATCATCACGTGGTGTCTCGACACGACGAACTGTAGCAATGGTGCATACTTAGGGAGAACACTTATACCTTGAAATTTAGTGAGAGATCATCTTATAATGCTACCGCTATACTAAGCAAAATAAGATGCATAAAGGATAAACATCACATGCAATCAAAATATGTGACATGATATGGCCATCATCATCTTGTGACTTTGATCTTCATCTCCAAAGCACCGTCATGATCTCCATCGTCACCGGCTTGACACCTTGATCTCCATCGTAGCATCGTTGTCGTCTCGCCAACTATTGCTTCTACAGCTATCACTACCACTTAGTGATAAAGTAAAGCAATTATATGGCGATTGCATTTCATACAATAAAGCGACAACCATAAGGCTCCTGCCAGTTGCCGATAACGGTTACAAAACATGATCATTTCATACAACAATTTATATCTCATCACGTCTTGACCATATCACATCACAACATGCCCTGCAAAAACAAGTTAGACGTCCTCTACTTTGTTGTTGCAAGTTTTACGTGGCCGCTACGGGCTTCTAGCAAGAACTGTTCTTACCCACGCATCAAAACCACAATGATTTTTTGTCAAGTGTGTTGTTTTAACCTTCAACAAGGACCGATCGTAGTCAAACTCGGTTCAACTAAAGTTGGAGAAACTGACACCCGCTAGCCACCTATGTGCGAAGCACGTCGGTAGAACCAGTCTCATGAAAGCGGTCATGTAATGTCTGTCCGGGCCGCTTCATCCAACAATACTGCCAAATCAAAGTAAGGCGTTAGTGGTAAGCAGTATGACTATTATCGCGCAGAACTCTTTGTGTTCTACTCGTGCATATAACATCTACGCATAGACCTGGCTCGGATACCTCTCCGATACTCGGAGTGAAAAATCCTAATCTCGATCTATGCCAACCCAACAAACACCTTCGGAGACACCTTTAGAGCATTTTTATAATCACTCAGTTACGTTGTGACGTTTGATAGCACACAAGGTGTTCCTCCGATATTCGGGAGTTGCATAATCTCATAGTCAGAGGAACATGTATAAGTCATGAAGAAAGCAATAGCAATAAAATAAAATGATCATTATGCTAAGCTAATGGATGGGTCTTGTCCATCACATCATTCTCTAATGATGTGATCCCGTTCACCAAATGACAACACATGTCTATGGTTAGGAAACTTAACCATCTTTGATTAACGAGCTAGTCAAGTAGAGGCATACTAGGGACACTCTGTTTGTCTATGTATTCACACATGTACTAAGTTTCCGGTTAATACAATTCTAGCATGAATAATAAACATTTATCATGATATAAGGAAATATAAATAACAACTTTATTATTGCCTCTAAGGCATATTTCCTTCGGTGGGGTTCACTGGTCATAAAAATATTCTTACCTTAGGTGTGGCTAGAACCAAACACCTACCTAATTTGGTCAATCTTGCCTAATATGAGGCGTGTCAAAGTGTGGCAAGTTGTGGCTGGGAACCAAACAGCCCATATATAAGTTGTGGGTCAGATGTAACCTGACTGTAAACCATGACAAAATTGAGTTCAAATAGTGCCTCTATTTGTGGGCTTCTGAATACTCAAATCCTGGCGATATGCACAAGCTCTGTCGAGCGATAAAAAATACGATTAATAACCCTAAAGGGTGTGTCCTTCCTGCAAGAAAGCATGGCAAGCTGCATGATTAAAATTGTTTTTTTTTTCAAATGTACAATTTTCCAGAAGTATTCCTGCTAATTGAAGACTGCGTACCTTTTGTTTGTTTGTTCATTACCCTAAACTTTCTCACAATTGTGGCCAGATAAAATTTAAATGTAGGTGCAGTTTATGGGGGCGCATACATTACACAAATAGTAGACTCTGAAATTTAAAAGTCAAACAGTGATATTTTTCAGCATATACATGATTCCTCAATTTTGCATGATATTACAGCATTTTCCAGTGCGAAAGTTGTCATATCTCTACTCAAATAAGTGATCTATATGAAAATAAACCGCTCAAAATTGAGATGAAGCAGAAGAATTTGTACGCTTAGGCTCTTGTACTCTTTGTGGAGTCATAAAAGTAGCAAGCAAAAAGAATGAAGATGAATACGGAGCTGCATCTCTACCTCACGCCTTAAATCGACTCCGGACAGAGGAAGGGATGCACAGAAGAGAGAAGGAAGAGAATCTCACCTGGATTTGGTTGCTCGTTCGAGGGCCTCGCCGGCGAGGAGCAGGAGGCCGCCGAGGGGATCTTGCTCGACGGCTGGGCTCTCCGCGCGGATCACGACGCTAGTGCTCGGGGGTGAGACTTGACGGTGTCGAGCGGCGGCTTCTCGTGCACGATGCCGTGGTTGATGACCGCAAAGCAGCAGGTGCGGGACCGCGAGTCGGCGTCCTTCTCCCGTTGCCCACCCCAGCGCCACCGCCAGCATCCTCCCAGATCGGCTACCCCAGCAGGAAGCTGCTCCCCTTCTCCCCGCAGCCCTCAACGAAGCCATGGGGCTCTACACCCTCGAGTCTGAAGCAGCGGCGGTGTCCATGCTTTTTTTCTCCATTATGTGGTCATTCGCGAGCCTGGAGCCCTGGAGGCAGTAGAGGAGAGGTTTCTTTTTTAGGCTAAAACACACGCTTTATTACTCAAGAATGTTTTGAGGAATACATCTCAAGTTTGGAGCTTGAAGCAGCCAAACATGGCGACCAATAGACAGACTAAGCGCGTATTTAGCGAGGCTATGTGCCTCAATATTTGTGGTTCTACGTTCAAAAATAAAAGAACAAGATTGAAATTCAGACTCCATTTGCTTGATCTCCCGGATAATATGTGCATGTGTTCCTCCATTGCCTTCAGAAATATTGGAGACTACTTCCTTGCAGTCCGATGCGACCACCACTTGTGTTTGCATTAGATCAGATGCTAAAGCCAAAGCCTCCCTGCAAGCTAGGGCTTCAAGAGACGCCGGGTCAGAGACACCCTCAAAACATATAGGTGAAGCTCCCATGAACGAGCCATCAATGGCTCGACAGATGACACCGACTGATCCGCGTCTTGCTGATTTGGTTGTAGCCCCATCCACTTTGATCTTGCAGTGGCCCGGTGGCGGAGGAAGCCAGCGTTGAATCAACGTTGGAGCTCGCACCTGGTTCTGTTGCGTAGGCCTCGAGGCTGATATCTCTGAGATGAAGCGATCAACAAAGATGTGCGTACCCGCTGGACTTTGAAATATATTTTCATGGATTGCCTTCCGACGAGCATGCCAAATAGCCCATAGAGTGACTAGAGCTCTGATGAAATCTGACGACGATACTTTCTCCATTATAGTGAAGATCCATCTGCGTGCATCAGGTTCTGTTACCTCACTTAAAGCCGACAGCAGATGCTCTTTCTCCCGCGCCCACACGCACCTCGACATGGTGCACTCCAACAACGAGTGACGCCACGAATCCTCATTGCCGCAAATTCTGCACCGGCTTGTCGTCGCCATTTTCCGGTGGTGGAGCAAGTCTACAGAAGGTATAGACTGTTGTGCTAATCTCCAAAAAAACACTCGGATTTTTGAAGGAATCTGGATCTTCCAGAGTTGGCACCACGACCGTTCCTCTGAATCCGTATTCGACGAGTCGCTCCGTCCTTCCAGCCAAGCTTCCCTCCTGATTTTAGTTGTTACCAACATGCGGTAGGCTGATCTTACTGTAAATATACCCTTACGCTCATGGCTCCAAACCCAGAAGTCATCAACAGATCTTGTACACACCGGAATGGATAGGATAGCATCAGCGTCGAACTTGATAAAAACGCTTCGGACTAGTCCCCTGTTCCAGTCGCCCACATTATGCAAAATGAGCTCGTTCACCATCTGTGGAGGATTCTGTATCAAACTTGTGATTGGCCTCATGTTATGCTCCCGGGGTAGCCAATTATCCCGCCATATGTTGGTAGTAACTCCATTACCAACTCTTCGGATTAGACCCTGAGATAAAACTCCCTTGCCTTCATATATCGCTCGCCACACTTGAGAGGGCGAACTCCCCAACTCAACTTGTAAAAAATCTGTGTTCGGAAAATATTTTGCTTTCAAGATTCTTGCACTAAGGGAAGTGGGTTCCTGAAGAATACGCCAAGCCTGCCTCGCCAACAGAGCAAGGTTAAAAAGTTCTATATCACGGAAACCCAAACCTCCCATGTATTTTGGTCTTGTCATGACTTCCCAAGACACCCAAGCAGCCTTTCTTTCCCCCTCCTTACTTCCCCACCAAAATTTCCTGATAAGAGAATTTATATGTTGGCAAAGGCCTCTAGGGAGTAAGAAGCAGGACATTGAGTAAACAGGAACAGCCTGAGCCACACTTCTAATGAGCACCTCCTTTCCACCAGCAGATAATAACTTTTCCATCCACCCTTTCACTTTGCTCCAGACTCTGTCCCTCAGGTATTTGAAAGCCCCATTTTTTGAGCTTCCCACATCACTAGGCATACCCAAATACTTCTCAGAAAGTGTTTCGTTTGGGACTTCCAGCACCTCTTTAATCTCATTCCTTAGAGTAGTAGAGGAGAGGTGGTTCGCCAAGAGAGGGCTTCTGGCGAGGCGGGCTTTCTATAGGCCCATAAGCGGTTGATGATTTCGCCTGAGTTTTCCAAAGAGCGCACGCACGGACACGCAGAGAGTACGTGGCACACGATCAGTCAAACGTAGATAAATCAAACATGGAAAACGCAGATAGCTCTAGAAGGGTTACACACGTCGTTTTACCAAGACACCGTAAAAAATAAAAATAAAACCAGAAAAATCGAACCCTTACGGGCCTAGACTTCTTAGTATTATAAACAACAATTTGATTTATAGACCTTCAAAATGGTGACTAGTTTCTCAAAGTTTTAATTGTATGAAAATGTAGCTAATTTCATACGGAATTTAATTGCGGTTTATGGGGCTCTACAAACAGCTGGGGATGAGGCTTGGTTGCATTATCCTACCTGTATGAAGCCAACATATACCTCCTCCTATTTGGAGGTGTTTATTACGATTAGAAACAAGGATCAAGATAATAAAGCTAGAGATTTATGAAGTTTGTACTCAATGCAATTATAGAACATGTTGGGTGAGGGGGGTCTCTTTAATTGGAAGGCAATTTAAGTGCTCATCAGCTGCCTAAATAAGACAAACTGGATATAAGTTCATGTGCCCGAACTGGGAAAAGGTGTACCCCCTGGCAATATTTAGGGCTCTCGCGAGAGTACTCTATGATCATATTCTATTGTTGGATACACAAAACTAGTATCCAGCTAAAGAAGGACCATATATTTTTGTTTGAATCAAGTTGGTTTGAAATAGATTAGGTATATTGATGTCCTATAAGTGCACAGGGTTTAGTTGTAGCCTTTTCGAAGTAAGAGTATCGATCCCACAGGGAGTACATGAATCAATCTTTTCGTCTTTCAATTGATGTGAATAGTGTCTGCAAGTTGTTAATTCTCCAAAGTGGTAGTAACATAATGGAAAGATAATGCAGAAGGCGAAAAGGTAAATAAGTAAAAGCAAATAACTGGAATAACAATTGGAAGGACTTGAGACAAATAATATTAAGGCATTCTCAGGGAGTCCGGAATCCCTACTAGTGTGTGCCTATAGGGGTGCCTAAACACAATGCTACTTCAAATTCCTAAGCCACTTTACATGTTTCTCTTTGTGGGCAAAGCCAGTTCAGATACGTGCATACACGCGGCAGCTCCGTATCACATACGCCACTACCGTTCTTCCCCACTCTGGTTATCAAACGGTAATTAAGGGGGAAAATATCCCCATGAACGCAACCAAGGTGGTCTATGTTTTACCCCCTATTGCAACGATCCACTATGAAGGGAAATGGGGTATGTCACAGATACGTCAAAAATGTATCTACTTTTCGAAACACGTTTGCTCTTGTTTTGGACTCTAATTTGCATGATTTGAACGAAACTAAACCGGGCTGACGTTGTTTTCAGCAGAATTGCTATGGTGTTATTTTTGTGCAGAAATAAAAGTTCCCGGATCGCGCTGAAATTTTACGAAGATTAATTCTGGAATATATAAAAAAATATTGACAAAGAGAACTACTGGAGGGGGGCCACCCAGGAGCCACAAGCTTAGGGGGCACGCCCCCCCCCCCCAGGGCGCGCCTAGTGAGCTTGTGCGCCCCTGGAGCCTCCGTTTGCCCTAAGTCCAACTCCATAAGTACCGTCTCGCGGAGAAAAAAATTAGAGAGAAAGAATCATCGCGTTTTACTATACGGAGCCGTCGACACCTCATGTTCTTCATTGGGAGGGCTGATCTGAAGTCCGTCGGGGGCTACGGAGGGTGGAATTCGTCGCCATTGTCATCATTAACCGTTCTCCATCAAAATTCCATGATGCTCACCGACGGGGGTGAGTAATTCCTTTGTAGGCTTGCTGGACGGTGATGAAGTAGGATGAGATTTGTCATGTAATTGAGTCAGTTTGTTAGGGCTTGATCCCTAGTATCCACTATGCATGTTCTGAGATTGATGTTGCTATGACTTTCCTATGCTTAATGCTTGTCACTAGGGCCTGACTGCCATGATTTCAGATCTGAACCTTTATGTTTTCATGAATATATTTGAGTTTTTGATCCTATCTTGCAAGTTGTATGCACATATTACGTGTTATGATCTGCATATCCCTAGGTGATGATAATTGGGATTCTCTGTTACATGGAGGCCTTAATACCCCTTAGATTTTCTTACCGACCCCGCTGCCACGTGAGGGTAGGACAAAAAAATGCCATGCAAATTCTTATTATAAGCACATATGACTATATACGGAATACATGCCTACACTATATTGATGAATTGGAGCTACTGTGTATCGCTCTAGGTTATGATTGTTATTTGATGAATGTCATCCAACACAAATATCCATCGTTGATCCAATGCCTACGCTTTTCTCATATTGGTCTTTGCTAAGTTACTTTCGTTGTTGTTGCTGCTGTTGCAATCATCACAAACTGCTACTATTATTGTTCCTGTTACCATTGCTACTTTTGCTACTACTATCAAAACTATCATACTTCTGTGCTACTAAACACTTTTATGCAGAAATGTAATTTCCCAGGTGTGGTTGAATTTAAACTCAACTGCTAAGGCTCATAAATATCCTTTGGCTCCCCTTCTGTCGAATCAATAAATTTGGGTGAAATACTACCCTCGAAGACTGTCGCGATCCCCTATACTTGTGGGTTATCAAGACCTTTTTCTGGCACCGTTGCCGGGGAGCATAGCTCTATTTATTGAGTTCAATTGGGATTTTACACTATGAAGAATCTGAAAGATACTAGAAGCGAGATCGTACCCTCTAAGATGAGGGGAGGTAAGGAACTGCCATTTGGCTCTGCAATTGATTCACCTTCTATTTTAGGTAGGCTTGCGACACCGCCACCTACTATTCATTCTGATATGTCGCAAGTAATTGATGATACTAATTCTGTTATAAAAGAAACTTTTGATGAAAACTATGATTCACCTATTAGGCCTAGCTCTCCTAGAATTGAAATGGCTAAGAAAACTGAGGGTTATGTTATGGATGGCAAGATAGCTAGAGAATTTCTTGCTTGTAATGATAGAGATGATGTTAAGAAATTGCTGAGTAAGCTGAAAGAAAAAATTATGATGGAGGGAATGAAATATGATCCTAAGTGTGCTACCTCTCCTATCTTTGTCATTGATAAGGATTATGAATTCTCTGTCGACCTAGAGTTAATTACTATGGTTGAATATAATCCTTTCCACAATTATGAAACTGAAACTATTGTGCCACACGTTACCAAATTAAATGATATAGCCACCCTATTGGCTCATGAGAAAAAACTGTTACTATTATATACTAAAGTTGTCTCCTTTCTCCTTAAAGGGTGATTCTAAGAAATGGTTTAATACTCTTGCTCCTGTTTGTGTGCGTAGTCCCCAGGATATGATTTATTACTTCTCTGAAAATATTTTCCTGCTCATAAGAAACAAGCTGCATTACAGAAAATATTTAACTTTGTGCAAATTGAAGAAGAGAATCTTCCTCAAGCTTGGGGGAGGCTTATCTAATTACTTAATGCTTTGCTTGATCATCCTCTTAAAAAAATGAAATACTTTAGATTTTTATAATGGACTAACTGATGCTTCTAGGGACTACCTGGATAGTTGCGTTGGTTGTGTTTTCAGGGAACGAACTGTTGAAAAGGCTGAAGAATTATTGAATAATATATTGAGGAATGCTAATGATTGGACACTTCCGGAACCACCACCTAAACCAACTATGAAGAAGAGAGGTATTCTATTCCTCGGTCCAAAAGATATGCAAGATGCAAAGAAATCTATGAAAGAAAGGGGTATTAAAGCTGAAGATGTAATAATTTACCACATATTGAATAAATACATGGACTCGATACCCCGACACAGGTAGTAAAGTTAAATTCTCTTTATAGATTTGATGAAGGCGATCTTCCTTATATTAAATCTACTAGTCAATGCCTAGATGAATTTGATAATTACATTGTTAAGCAAGAACACTTTAATTTGTATGTTAAGAATCAATTGAAACAAAATGCTATCATGACTGATGAGTGATTTAATGTTTAGAATTGCCAATGATGTTAAGGGTTTAGATAAGCATGCATCCGTGGTTCTCACACTCAGTTAGAACTAGTTGCTAAGTCACAAATGATTTGCTTAATGAAATGAATGATCATGTTGTTAGGGTAATGACTAGAGGAGGTAGTCGGGAGCCACTGTATCCTGAAGGTCATCCCGAAAGAATTGAACAATATTCTCAGAGAATTAATGTTGATGCACCTAGTTCATCTAAGAAGAAAAAGAAAAAAGAAAAATGATAGAACTTTGCATGCTTCTAGTTTGCCTGTGGTAGAAAAATCTTCTAAGAATCATAATGATGTTTCTGTTTCTAATACTGATACACAATCTGGTAATGTATATCCACCTAGTGATAATGATAATGATGATGTTCATGTTGGTGCTCAACCAGATAATGATAAAGAACCTGATAAGGATGTAGAAATAGAACCTGATGTTGATCATGCTAACCCACCTCCTAAGAATGAAAGATATGATGAAAGTGATTTCATTGCTAAAAAACATGGTAAGGAAAGAGAATCATGGGTTCAGAAACCCATGCCTTTTCCCACTAAGCCTCTAAGAAAAACGATGAGGAGAATTTTGAGTGCTTTGTTGAAATGCTTAGACCCATCTTTTTGCGCACAAGCTTGACTGATATTTTGAAAATGCCTCCTTATGCTAAATATATGAAAGATGTTGTCACTAATAAAAGAAAGATACCTGAATCTGAAATTTCCACCATGCTTGCAAATTATTCTTTTAAAGGTGGAGTACCTAAGAAGTTAAGAGATCCAGGAATACCTACTATACCATGCTCCATTAAAAGAAGTTATGTCAAAACTGCTTTATGTGATTTGGGAGCCGGTGTTAGTGTTATGCCTTTCTTCTTATATAAAAGACTTGAATTGAATAAGCTCACACCTACTAAGATATCTTTGCAAATGGCTGATAAATCAACTGCTATACCTATTGGAATTTGTGAGCATGTTCCTGTTGTAGTTGCAAATGTTATTATCTTAACAGACTTTGTTATACTTGATATGCCCGAGGACGACGCTATGTCAATCATCCTTGGAAGACCCTTTTTGAACACTACAGGGGTTGTTATTGATTGCAACAGAAGCAAGGTTACTTTTCATTGTAATGGTAATGAGCATACAGTTTATTTTCTGAAGAAAAAAAGTTCAGTGAATAGTATCAACTTTATTTAAAGAATATCGACAATTACTATTGGAGGTTTCAAATTCCCTCTTCCGACCGTAAAAAAGAATATGAAACTCTTAATGCTAGGGAGATGCATATCTCTGTTGAGGTAACCTAGTGTTATACGAAAATTCTTCGGTTTCATGTTACTCGAAAATGGTTTGTTAATAAGACTTGATCAACCTTATTAATGAATTCTTTTTTAGGGGCATGTGGTCGATGAATTTGGTAAGCACAACATGTACCTACTATTTGCTCTCTGTTATTTAAAGTTTAATAAAATAGAATGACATGATTATCCTATTTTCTGAACTATCTGTGCAATAAAAAAATGTCCCAAAAATAAATGTTCTCGGAATGACCTGAAAATTTAGTATGATTTTTTTTGCAATATTATAAAAATTTTGGCACTGAACAAACCCGGGGGGGTGCACCTGTGAGCCACAAGCTCATAGGGCGCGCCTACCCCCTCGGCGTGCCTACTGAGCTTGTGGGTCCCACAGGGGCTCCCTCACTTATTCCAGCCACCCATTGCCTTCTCCTTCCCCCAGAAAAAAATCAGCATTGCCTTCAAACCTGTGTTCTTGCTCATTCCCATGCGATTTTTGATCTCCTTGCTCGGAGCTCCATTTCCAAAACTGTTTTTGGGGATTACTCCTTGGTATGTGACTCCTCCAATGGTCCAATTGGTTTTTGTTCTAGTGCTTTATGTTTTGCAAATTTTTGCTATTGTGGTGACGATGTATTTGAGCTTGCATGTTGAATTTGTATGGTCCAAAGTAGTTTTGATGTATGATATAGCCTCTAGACACTCGTGGGAGTAGTTGCTATCAATTTTGTTAAGTTTTATTCACTTTTATTTTGAGGTACTACAGATTTCAGAAAATTTCAGAGAAAAAGAAAATGCTTAAGTGCAGGTTGAGAGGTTCTTCGAGCCGGGGTCCTAAGGAAACCCCGAAGCCCAAGTACAATCTTCCTCGTGCGGCCGAGGTGCGATCGCGCGAGTGGTCGTGTGACATGTTCTTGAAGGATGCGGGAATTTTTGAGGATTTCTATTATTTGGCGAACAATGCCAGCATAATTCCCTTCCTCGAAGATAAGTGTGACCAATACCTCCCCCTCACTAATACTTTCGTGCAAAACTTCTATTTTCATGCTAGAGATATACCCATTGTTTCATTCCATCTCTATGATATTCCTAGAGAGATGAAATTGGAGGAATTTTGTGGAAGTTTGCATGATTCCCAATGAGGGCGGTCCTCTAGAGCCACGTCCTAGGGACATCGCAGATTTATATATGAAGTAACTGTGGGGGTACCCGCGGGTACCCTACCCTAAAACAACGGGCATGGGCAGGACTTGTAGAGATTTTGTACCCACGGATAATGGGCATCCATACCCGCAAAATATATGGGTAGGGCATGGGTATGAACTTGTGACCATGGGTAACCCAATGGATACCCAGAAAATAATAAAAATTGAAAATAGTTCCGATGACATGTGGGTCAACATACAAATCCTATGGCCCAACCCTAAATCTCGTATTCCTTAAACCGTCCATATCACATAGGCCCGTAATCACCTGCTCACCACTCCTCCTACGGCCTATGTGACTCCTCAAAAAGATGAAATATCGACTCTTCTCTGTTGGACTGTTGTCCAACGATCAAGCGATCCCATGAACCGTTGCTCATCCTCCAAGAGTCCTCCCACATGAGGAGGTTGTGTCTGTGCTATACTGCTTGCCCATCATCACTTGATTTTTAAACTCATTTCTCTACCTTCTAAAAATTTAAATGTTATACAATTTACCCACCGGGTATCCATTGGGTATAGGATACCCGATGGGTATGGGCACGGGTGTTAGTTTATGCGCATGGGTGCTGAAGTGGGTGGGTATAGAAAGTTTCTATGGGTATGGGTTTGGGCGGAAGGAGGTTGTACCCGCCCATACCCTACCCATTACCATCCCTTTACCTGTAGAGCATCTTTAGATCATCCAATTATGAAGTGACGTTTGGATACAGACTAAGTATTCCTCTGATGCCAGGGAGTTACACAATATCATGGTTTAAGAAACAAATACTTGACATGAAGAAAGTTATAGCAAATAAACTAAACGATCTGATGCTAAGCTTACGGTTGGGTCTTATCCATCACACCATTCTCCTAATGATGTGATCCCGTTATCAAATAACAACTCATGTCTATGGTTAGGAAACCTCAACCATCTTTGATCAACGAACTAGTCTAGTAGAGGCTCACTAGGGACATTGTGTTGTCTATGTATTCACACATGTATTCAAGTTTCCGGTCAATACAATTCTAGCATGAATAATAAACATTTATCATGAACAAGGAAATATGATAATAACCAATTTATTATTGCCTCTAGGGCATATTTCCAACATAAATAACATACCGGGGGGCTAGGATTACACAAGCTAGTCGGCTACATCGATGGAGGGGAGTCCTACACAGCTCCAACTTCCTTATCTTGAACGACAAGGCGTCCAGTCTTTTTTCTTGTGAGTCCCATGGGTCGGACTGATTGCCCAGGGCAAAACCAACATAGGGGCATCGGCAACCCGACAAGGTGTAAAATCACTAGTTAAGGCTTACCCATCACTCCCAATCTTCTCAGGTGCTGACAACTGGCGCACTGCATGTTTTCCCCTTTTTCATAGATTCGTTTATTCAAAGTGTTTTATCCCATGCATCCAAATACCAAATCGTTTTCACTATTGGAATTCTCATGTCAAGATCTTTGAAACTAGATCTCATGTGAATAGATTTTGATGAACTTTTCTTCAACAAAAAACTGAAGAAAAAACAAAAAACAAAAAATCCAATAAAAGAAAACCAGAAAAAACAACCGAAGAAAAATAAACACCAAAAACCGGAGCCCAGAAGCACGGTTGCGATTCACTTGTTCTGGGGAAGCATAAGTTGTGAGCAAAACAACCGTAGAAGCAGAAGTTGCGGAAAAAGGGAAAAGCACAACCACAGCTGTATTTTTGCCTTTTCGAGAAGTGTAGTTGTGCTTCTCGTGAAAGCACAGGCTATGCTTTTGACGGAAGCAAAGTATCTGCTTCTCACATAAGCAAATATGTGTTTCTCAAGCATATACTATGTTTTTTTTTTGGAAGCACGGTTGTGCGAGCAGATATTATGCCTCTTGCGAAAAAGCATTGCTTCCCGGAAAAAAATTACGACTTCTGTTAGGATGCCATCTTTCAAACAGGATTCCGCCCTGCTTTATATATAAAGCAACAACCGCAGAAGAACGCGGCCAAACGATACAAGGTGATGAGGTCGCCCTCTTACAAAGCTGATCCTGGGATAATCGGCTCACGTAGAACGCAAGCAACTACGCAAGCAACAACAGACACAGAAAGATCTAAAAACACTGCCACGCAACAACCTAGTACACCTGAACTCCACGACAATGCCCTTAAGAGGGAGAATGGCGTAGAGCGTCGCCACTGTCGAGTCTACAACAGACAAAGGTCTTCACCAGGAGTCCTGGCATGAAGAGAAGAATGACGTCGATGTCTTCAAGAAGAACGACACCCATGAGCGCCGCAGTCGTCGGCGCCAAGACGCGGAGCTTTCGCTCTGCAACTCACCCGTACCCCTGAGATGATAGAGAGCACGCCAGAGCCACCCATCACTACACCTCCCGTCACCCACACACAACTAGGAAAAGAGAGCCATCACCGCCGCAATGGTACCCGCCGACGAACAAACCATGCGAACCGCGATCCGAGGCCGCCTCCCGAGCATCCTTATCGCGAGACACCGTCCATCGCTCACTTCACAACACACTCAATCGCGGTAAAAAGAACAGAGGCACACCCTCTATTCCTAGCCTAGTGTCAGTTCCCTAGTATGGGTAGGCGCCTCCACCGTAGGAGGCATCTACACCTGCATCCCCAGCCAATCCCGGTGGTTGGGGGGACATGACTCCGTGACTGCCGACGGCCATCGGCGAGCAAGCCCTGGCCCAAGCTAGCACACACGACGACATGTTTGTGGCCACTGGCGTCGATCCGCTCACAAGCACAATTGCATCACGACCACCACCACTGACCACCACACCCGCGAGGAGAGTAGGAGCGTCACCCGTGAGCACACCCCGGACCAAACCCCACCTCGCCTACACGGAGCAAGAGCTTCGATCCGGCTCGAGCCCAGATTCGGTCCGCCGAGCACAAACCCTAGGTCGCAACCCTCTTGGCGAGCACAAGTCGCACGCCGCCGGCTAAAACCTAGGAAAAGGAAGGTATCCACCGCCACCCGCACCCCGCCACCAAGCCTCAGACATCATGTCGCGCGGGCGCCGGCAGCCCATGCACCCCCGAGCCCCCACAGCGCACAAACAGGACGCCAGCCATGGCTAGTCAAGGCCAGCTCCAGCCACCAGACGGGACCCCCAGCCAGGGCCGACAACCGTCGCCGGCGGGCAGCCCCATGCCATCCGGGACGCCAGCGGCCAGATCTGGCCGAACCAGATCGAGCCACCCAGCCACCACGGACGTGCCCGCCCGCCATCCACACGCCACCCAAGGCCACTGTGAGAGTGCGGCACACACTGGAGCCCCCCGTCAACGCCCTAGGCCGCGCCACCGTGCCGCGCTGAGGGGAGAGAGGTTCCCGCCGCCGTCGACGCCAACCAGGCTTTGCCTTGCGGCGAGGAGGAGAGGTGGAAGGATAGGCTCGGGCCCGACGGTGCTCGGGTCCCCCTGCCCCCGGTCACTCGCGGGAGCAACGCGGGAGGGGCAGGTCAGTCGGGAGGACAAAATGTAAACAAGAGTAGCTACACTTATCGTTAGGACGCCATTTGTGGCTCCTTAATCCTCCGGACCTAAATTGTACCCCCATGAATCTTGTTTATGATCAATAAATGGTGTGTGTGTGTGTGTGACCACATCCAACCTTGGTGGCTTGCTGCTAGAAATCATGCGACCAAACATCTATGGAAGCAAAGGAACGCTCGGGTGTTTGGCAATCGAGCTTCAATCTGTACCGCCGTGGATCTGGTAGCAATCATCGAAGAGGAAATGCGGCTATGGACACTAGTCGAATGGAGAGGAGCGGCTGATTTTAGCATTTAGAGTATAGTCTGGGAGTAGGAGTTTGAGTTTCTGTTGGAACTCCGTTGCCTGCTGCTGGTATGTAGTAACCTGGCAATAAAAACCTTGTAAAAAGTCATCTCTCTTCTATACAGCTAAGATACGCAATTTGCGTACTCTCAAAAAAAAATGGTGTGTGTTTAGACTAAAAAATGGGTAACTAATTCTGCAAGTGTTTGTTAATTTTTCTATTAAACTAGACATAGTTTTACTAAGGTCAAAATTGAAATACACTGTATTATACTCCTTCCGTCCTAAAATAAGTGTCTAAAGGTTAGTACAACTTTGTACTGTTGAGACAGGTATTTTAGGACGGTGGGAGTATTATGTTATGAAAGGGGTACGAGTAGTAATCGAATTTGTGAAATAATTAGAATAATATACTAGTTACCAAGCTGGTGCACCCCCTAAGCCCAAGAAGCCCAAGCCCAATAAAAATACGGCCGTGACCCCCTCTTCCCCATCGCCAGCCAGCGCCTGCAACCCCGCTCACTCTTTCCTCCAGCGACGGCGCCGCCCCAGATCTAAGCTCAAGATGCCGGACAAGAGGTTCAAGTGCGCCACCTGCCCAGAGACCTTCGAGAGCATGGTGCCGTTCAACACCCACGTTCTAGCGTGCAAGGCGGAGAAGAAACTAGAGGCAGCCGCTTTGGAGCGCGCAAAGAACCTACAGAAGGCACGGGCGGACGAGTTGGCGGAGTCCATCGGAAAACGGAAGCAAAGGGCTGCCGCCAACACGCAGCCACCACCGCCCCCTCCGTACTGAGAACAAGGTACGGAGTCCTTTCCATCTTTCTCTCGCTCTCTTTTCGCTGAAGCGTCTGAATCCATGGGTTCAGACATCCATTCGAGGTCAAATTGAAGTGAAAGAAGGGTTGCTGATACTAATTTAAAAAATTATGCCCAAATGAAGCCAAATACAAGGGATTTATACAATGTGTCTTCTTAGTTCCTGCCATCATGACACCCAGGAACGGCCAGATGCACATGCATCAGGGTCCAGATTTCTTTTCACTGCTATGTAGTATGCACCATCTATTTCAATCATATTTTGCTCAACAAAATAAATCCATTTCAGTCATGCATCAGCGTAGCATCGTCCTTTAATTGTATCAATGTTCCCATCTCCACGACGCGACTACCCTTGCCTCCTCGCGGCGGCCACCGAGCTCAGCAGCGATGCTGGCACCTTGTGCACCTGACCCACCTGACCCTTGGCTCCTTGCTGCCATGCTTAAATTCTGAAATCAAAGTCGGCCGCCCTTGTGAGTCGGCCCTCAATCCAGGCCTCAAATCTGATTCCCCAAGTCGCCAATGCCTTGGTGATAAATATTGTTTCCATCCATGATATGTGGGTACAAGACCAAAGTTTGCCAACTTTATAATGGTTTAGGATTTTACCAACTCCTAATTCAATAGTGGTCTAAGTAATTGGCATTGACTCATTGTATTGCTCTTTAAGCGACTATATACAATCTGCATTCAGTTAGTCAATTATTCCTCTCAAGTGGTTGCATATTTCATGTCCATAAAAGATGGAATGTTCTAGGAGCTAATATGAATATATTTAGCTTGTTAAAAATTTCATTTGACTATTTTAAATGCCATTTGCCAATTTTAAGTTGATGGTGTATATTCCAAAATCATAGGCATTGGTTACTTGGTATATTTTCAAAAGGCACTCGGTTGTTACCATGTATTTGTGTCCTTTGTTTCATCGTTATATCAAGCATTGTCCCAAAATACACTATTTGTTTAGCAAATCTTCATATTGTGGAATGAAACTTTTAAGCCATGGGAAAGTAGTGCATCAGGGTGGGTTTAGTTTCAAATCAGCCCCTGATGACACCTTCCAGATAAAACAAACATTGTACCAGCAACAATTGTCATGGAGGAGCTACATAAAAATGTTGTTCCTCTAAGCAAATACGCTGGATTTTCATATTTAGATATGTTGCATCTTAAATTAAGCAGCAATACATTGTTCATGGCTATTTATCATTGTGTGCATGACATGCTAGTTATAATAAATATCATCAGCCTGTTTGCAAGGTCATGTCAAGCTAACTTGCTCTGTTCTAAGGTCATCTCAGACTAGTTGGAGCAAAACGGAAAGAGTCAAGTCACGTAACAGTAGCTGTTACAGTCAAAACTCGACCACCAGTAAGATGCAACATATAGATATTAAAACACACTAATCCTATGATGTGGCGCCCACTGTATGCGCTAACCATGACCCTGACAGTGAGTGTGTGTGAACAAATACACTACTGTTAGAAGTGCACACTCTTTCATGTATAAAATTCATCACAAATGAAAGGAATATAAATCTTACTCAACACCATGTACTCTACTGCGTGTTGAAAACCATCTGAGCTTTCACTAGCTCATTGCATCGTTTTGACCGAATTTCCCTCGAGTGTCTGACATAATCTATCTACTAACACATGGTAGAAAATATTAAGACAGTACTCAATAAACAATTGTCACTTGTTTATCAGACTTGGGCATCAGAATTTGCCACTATAATAATAACTGGTAACAAGGATTTTCGCACAGCAAGATATGCCACTATACTTTACTATTTCGTTCTGAAGCAGTAGTAGGCTACTAGCACATCTACTTCAAACAGTAGCACCGTGTATTTCAGACAGAAGCAATTAGTTAAGCAGGATTTGTAAGCGGGGCAAGCCAGAGGCTTAGCTGATAGGCCCGCTCCATTTGCTCCCTAGTTCCGGTATAGCCTATTCAAAAGATGTTTCAGATAATTACAATCCTATTTGACAGGAAGACACAAACACTACCCAATCTAGTTTACCTTGACTTGTGAACTCTATTTCTCTGAAAAATACTCGCTTAAATCTATGGGGTATCACATTTGTCCTTACCATTGTTTTCTTTGGTATCAATAGAGTACTAAGTGTGTTATGCTTGCTGCTGATATACAAATATATAGCATACTTCCACGCATAGTTAAACATTAATCTTTTATTCAAAATATTTGCATATGATCAATGTTTTGCCGTTCTAACATGTAAATGATGATTCATTCAACAGGTTGAAATCTGAGAGGACCATGTCCGCATCCAAAATAAAGCCGGTGGCTAGTGAACAGGAGATGTGTGAATCAGTTCTCTTGGATTTCTAAACTTCAAAATATCCTTAAGTAGAAGTTGGAATTGTAAGCTATGCATGTAAATATCAATTCAGAACGTAAACATGGTGGTTGATTTGCGAGACTGGGTATGGACCAGCTTCAGCATATAGCTGTTCAAATGGATAAGCTTAAGCTAATCGTTGTCTGTCATATGTCCTGCTTGTATATGTCTGAACGAGCTGGTCTTTTCTTGCCTCATGTGTGATTGCAAAGTATGGAATCCCTATCTTGTTCTAAATGGAACCTTCATCACTTGTTTAGAGTACTAATGATGCAGAGGTTCCCTATAATCTTGCGAAAAGTCCAACTATCAAATCGAACAGTGCATCAAAGATATTGGTCATACCTTGTCTAGTTGTACATATTTTGCAGGTGACTGGGAGGGAAACGCCATCAACACACCTCATATATGCCTGCATAGAAACATTGTGTTGGAATAGCCATATGAAAAAAGTTTTCAATAGAAAGCGGGAACATAAGTAAAACTCCATGCATACTATATGAATTTCAGTCCTTCTACTAATTGGTTTTGTTATCAATTGGGAAGCAGAACTGCAATCAAGGCACTTCATTTGCGTTCACATCAAATTTCTCCATTTGCTGACGACAAAAGAATGTCACAAAAATTGGGAAGATAAAGATGCAATCAACAACCGAGACAAAAGTAAATCTTTGCACCATAGTTGCACCCTTTGGCACTTGCATAAAGTCAGATTACAACAGTTAAGATTAACCATATGTAGAGATGTATAACATATCCAACTATATCTCCAAGACAAACATAAGGTAGTATAATATCTAGCCAACTGCACACGTGAAAGGATGGAAATATACTTCCCTTATGCTCAAAACTAAAACCAGCCTCCAGGTCATCTGAATTTTTTATGTAACAAGGGGTAATAATAAATCATAAATAACAATAGTTAGAAATATATGGAGAACAATACAATTACGCCACTTCCGTTTGGATAAAAAGGAAAAACACAATAATAACATACTAAAGGACAAAATTCAAAAACAAATATCATCAACCCAGAGAAAACACATAAAGGAAGATAACGGAAAACCTACATGTTTTATCAACAGAGAATAAATAGGTACCCAAAATCATAAACTGAAAAAAAAAGTACAAAAAGTTATTCTTGCAATGATATGAAATAATAGGCATGCAACACGATTAAATTTTCAATAATAAACATTATACATTTTATGATAATTTTACAATAGCAACACAATTGTGTGGACAATTCTCTAGCTATGTAGTTACTTCTACTAGTTACATGAATAAGAAATAATCAAGTTCAAAGCCATCAATTTAACCTAATTTTTTTCTGACAAACATTAGAATTGTATATCATGATCTCCAAAAGCTTATTTTGCAAAGTTGTAGATTCATAGGCATATAAAAAGTAGAGCTAAGATGAAAACAAGAGTTGAATTTTAATAATAACAGTGAGGATATAATAAACAACCAATTACATGGTTAATTATGCTAGTCAAGGTTTTTGAGTCGCGACTTGGCGAGTCGCCGCGAGCCCTGCGGCTCGGCGTATAGTCGACGAAAGTCGCTGTATAGTCGCCATAAGTCGCGAGTCGCCCTGATTTTTGGAAAACGACTTGGCGATTAGTCGGCGACTATACAGCGACTCAAAAACCATGATGCTAGTTACCTTCAGGCATTACAAGTCGAGTAGTCGATCTGAGGTTGAGACTCCTAGACCAATCGTGACTAGTCTAGAGTACTGCTGGACTAGTCTACATGGTACTGTAGTACTCAACTTACAGTACTCAACTACTAATACCTAATATGAAATATATACAATAAAAATTGAGTCCATCCAGGGAGGAGCACAGCAGCAGAGGGGTGGAGCAGAACCAGCGGAAGGAGGGCGCCGTAATGTTCCTGGCCGTTAATGGCTGGCGGCGATGGCCTGGTCCCAGGTGAGGCGGAGATTGTGGAGGGTTGCAATTTTTCCCTCCCGTGTGCTGAGCGCTGATAACTTATCCCTCCCAAATTGAGTCGATCGACTCGAACACCCAGACTAGTCTGGACTAGTCGCTCCAACGCTCGACCCAACGAGCTACTTGCCATGGCTTTAGTAGTGGAGATCCGCACGTCTCTCCTTGCAGATCTGAGTCCCCCACCGGTACTTTCAGATCTGTGGCGGTCAACGCCATAGAGGGATGCTCCTCGAGCAGATCTACGAAAACTATACTGCCGGCCTGGAGTCTACGGAGAACAGTCACCGGAGCAGGGCGGCGATGCACCGTACTTCCCATCAGTCAGATCAACTCACCAGACCAGTTTGCCGTCAAACGTCGACAGAGGCCGACCATAGAAGTCAGCTACCATTGCACCGTCTCTGCCATGGAGATATTCGCAAGGATGACCGGCGCTCCGGGCCTCCCCTCCTCCGTCCACAGGCGTCGCAGAAGCCAGGGAGATTCCGCAGGATGGCCGGTGTTCGGGCCACACGCGGCGCAGAAGCCGGCGGGACACGGCCGTGCGCGTCAAAGCCCTCCGCCGAGGGAGCATCTCCGGTTGGGGTTGCGGCGGCGGCGGCACCCTAGTCTAGGTCTCGAGAGGCGTGAGAGATGAGAGATGAGAGATGAGGGGAACGGACGGGGTCGCGGTATGTGTGCGGACCACAAAAATTAGCCATATACGGGAAACAACCCTGTAACTGCATGCGGGAAAAGTGGCACGGTGGACCGGTGCACCTGCCGCATGGGATTTCAAAACTGCTGATCTGGGTTTGTAGAGCCGGACATATGCACCGAGTCTACAACGCGTTTGTGGGGTAAGACCGTAAGAGGATGACATAACATCTTTACATCTCTGCCACGCAAAAAGTTAGTGACAATACTGACGGCGTGACTGTATACAGTGTATGTGTCATCCTTTATCAAGTGTATGTGTCATCCTTTTGGCGAAGTTTCAATCTTTTTACATACACGTAGTTGTCAGCAAGCTTATCTGTCAGCTACTACAAGGCTGATTGTTCTCAACACGGCTGGATGGTGGCAAACAAGGCCCAATCTATTTTACATACAATTTTGCTTATCTCTTATAGCATCTCTAGCAGACCCTGCATCCTGCCGGTCCGAAAAATGCGTTTGCAGTTCACGGAAAAACGGCTTTGCGGGCCGACACGAATGGCCGCAGATGCAGACCCTGCATAACGGACCCGTAAAAAAAATATTTACGGAATATGCTCTTTTACGGGTCGGCTTTGCGGGCTCTGGTCTGGCGCCGCTCCTCCCGGCCCGAAAAACCTAAATTTGCACCTTAATTTGATCCAACATAATGCATTTCTTTGCTTTTTCAACAACATTGGATACATAAGACATCACCAAATCTTTGCTAGAATAGTAAGACCAAAGAAAACAAGAACCACAAGTATGCATTTTAGAAGATTTCCAACTTCCATAACTGCTCCCACTAGTTGGAATAATATCTTCTCCATGCATTCGTTGTTGATCTGTGGATTCTTGATTTTGCATTCTTCTTTCTTCATCTTTGGTTCGAAAGTAGACGTTGCTTTCTCTCTTGTTGCACATGCAGCTGCATCATTGTCTTCGATTCTACTAAGGAGTGCACGAACATCAGCGACGGAGGGGGGGGGAGGTATGCGACCTTGCCGGGGCCGCGCGAGATGCTCCCCGACCATTCCATCGCTTGGCGCAGCCACAGGCGCCGGAAAAGCCAAATCCGACGGCCCTCGATGAAGGGCCGCAGATCCACAACTTTCCGACCCATCGACGCAGGAGGGGGGTGGAGGGCAACCTCGTGCGTGTGGCGGCCTTTCGGCGTGCTCCCCCCGGCTACTTTCGTCGGAATCTTGTGCGGCGGCCCGGCGACGGGGAGAGGGGAGGTGGTTGGTGGGGAAAAGTGTGGGCTGAAATGTCCTCCCCACTAACCGCTCCCGCTATATGCAGGGCACCGACGGGGCGGGGGGGGGGGGGGGGGCAAACCCGCGTATTCGTGGGTTGGGGTCAAGTTTTTGTCGCGCCCCTCAAAAATTTTTACGGGCCGACCGCGTTTGCGGGGTCTGTTCGGGCGGGATTTTTCGCGCCAACCCACATTTTGGTGGTTATTTTGCGGGTCGAGGGTTTGCTAGAGTTGCTCTTACATCATAATATGATACTC